>NC_091058.1:131309925-131612956 GCF_000393655.2 Nicotiana sylvestris | reverse complement strand
GTGTCCTGCATAATTCAAACCGTAATCCGGTCGTTAAATAGAAAATCATAAATAGGCATCTTCGTCCGTGATTTTATTTTTTTTGTTTAATTTTACCCGTTTTGAATTATTTTAACGTGTGTGTGAATAATTGTATTGGGTGTTTATTTTAATTTGATTTTATTTAGTTTTGTATTTTTTTTATATAATAAAAAAAAAGAAAAAAAAAAGAAGAAAAGGGCATTGCCTTTCCGGACTTGGGCCAATTTATTAAAATTGGCCCAAACAAACAATGCCCAAACGGACAGCCCAAGCCACCAGTCCAAACAGCCCACCCCCAGGCCATAAAACGACGTAGTTTAACACCAAAACTACGTCGTTTCGATGCCAATCCATCACAACCGTTTAAACCAAGCCGATCCAACGGTCCGGATCTTTCACCCGTAACCCCACTACCCGACCCGTTACCCGAACCAATTCTGACCCCTACTAAGCCAAACGACGACGTTTCGTTTAAACCTTCAGATCCAAGCCGTCCATCTCGTCTCATCCAACGGTTGAAATCAATCCCCCCATTCCATATATAAGCCTCCTACCACACCCTGCCCCCTATCCAATACCCCAGCTTCCGTCTTCACCTCCTTCCCCACGAAACCCTAGCCGCCCCCTTATCCCTCGCCATTAATCCCGGCGGCATGAACGCCGATGACCTCCGCCTGAACACCATAGAACCCCCTCACCGCCCTGAACATCGATCTGTTGGCCGTTTAGTTCGAATCCCTTCCCACCTTCTCGAATCTTCATTTGAAGATTCGAGTCGGAACCCGAGTTACACCAATCGACCTCAACTTCGCACCAGACAGTCCCCAGACCCCCCTCGTGACCAAACCATGCTTGGTTTGGTCCGAATCTGACCAGGGAAGCACGAATCCCGGATCTAATTTTTGGAACTTTGAAGGTCTTCGTCGATGGTCCGTGTTTTGTTCAAACTAAAAGATTAAGGTCTAATGGACCTTAATCGAAGTGTTTCTCATCTGAGAAACACTTCGATTAAAGCCCGTTCAGCCTTAAGAAAGGTCTGTCCGAATCCGAGTTAAGGCTTTTGATTTTTCAAGATTTGAGGTGAGTTTTGATTCTCTTTGCTTATTTATGTTAGTCCATGTTCGTTTAAAAGATTTGTTCTGGTTTTGTTTTTAATCTGTGTTTTGAGTTTTATCAACTGTTCCTGTCCATCTCGCCTGAACCTTTGTTGTTTGATTGAGTCTTTCTTCTAATTGTTCTGATAATTTGTATGTATGTATTTGTTGTGCAATTAATTGGGTTTCAAATGTGAACTGACCAACTGATTCTTCCCATGTAATTTTGCGTAGTCAGTACAATTCGAATCATGTGTTCGATACTGTTAAATGTCTGACTTTGGTCTCGATTGTACGAGTTATAACTAGTATAGTCGAGTCGACATATGTCGTCAATTAGTTTCAGATGTTTGAACAATATACAAATTGATTTGCTCCTGTTTAGCATTGTATGAATCAGTTGGGAATTGAATTTAGCTACTTATAGTTGTTAATCTGAATCAGAAGTGTAAAGGGTTTGATTTTGTTTAAGTTGCAGTCAGAATTGGAGGGCATGTGCACTTGTGCACAACATGTGCATTTGTGCACTTGTGCACAACATGTGCATAAAGGCTTTTGTTTGATTTAAAAATGTTTTGACAGCATATGCTGTCAGATACATCCTGCTGCCCACACCCTACTTTAGTTTCAGAAATAATAAACATAGCCTGCCAGGGAATGTTGATGGGGGTTAACACTTAAATAACTAATTGGAATCTGAAAAATAAAAAGGGCACATGGGAGGGGTACTGTGATATTAAAAAGAGGCTGTTAAAAGGAGTAGGAAGGAGGCTTATAAAAGGGGAAGACCATCTGATATTGGAGATACGGACAGAGATATAGAGAGGGGTTAGAGATAGTCAGATACAGAATTAGAGGCAGAGGGATTAGAGAAGAAACACACACACACTGTGAAGATAGAAAGAAGAGAGACACAGACAGACAAAAAGGGAGGAGAGGAAAAGAATACCATCTGATAATAGAGGTCAGAAAGAGCATAGATAGAGGAGAGTTGAAGTTCTAGAAAGAGACACACACAGAGATATAAAAAGGGGATTAGGATAGTCACAGACTTCCATCAGTTCTGAGAAGGAGGAGACATATGATATATACAGGGGAGGGAAGACACATAGAGGGATAGACACAGACTTCCTTCAGTTTGGAAAGAGAGAGAACACCTGATATTAGAGGAGATAGAGAGCATACAGAGAAAGGATAGATTTGAGAAGAGAGAGTTGAATACATCCTTATTAACACACACAGGCAGATACAAGGGAGAAAGGATAGGAAAATCAGGAACTGTTTTCTTCATATTGTCATCTGGATTTCATCTGTTCCTCTGCTCATTCTGTTCCTTTCAAGTTTAAACTGAGCTCACTGGTTGTTAGTTTGCATTGGGTTACTTCTTGAAGTTTGGCCTATCTGGGGTTTTCTATTTCCACTGCCCTGTTTGTTGCCTGCTGTTATTGCTGCTGCACCTGTTGCCATTGTTACTTTGCTGATTTCCCCTCTTCTTCAATTGTCAAATATTTCCAGGTACACAACTCCTGAAACCATGTGTTGTTGAAAGTTTGAAGTTGAAGCAGAAATAAGGAAATGAACATCTGTTTATGTTATAATACCGGTGTTCAAAATAGGTTGTTGAATGTTAGTTTAGCCTGTATTCGTTTAACTGCAAACTGCAAACATTCTGTATAAATTAACATATATTCTAAGTTGAGATGAACAATTAGATAGCATTGGCTTGATAGATCAGATGTGTTTTTTTAAGCATGCAACTGTTAGTTTTGTTTCAGTTATGATATCATGACATAGAATCATAGCAAGCATATGTATGTATTTTTGCCTAGATCTCTGAACCATCGAATCTGCTACATTCGTTTCTATTGAATTCAAGATAAGTGAACCCCGAACTAATTCTCATGCAGCATTACGTTAACAGGGTAATAATGTATGCTGACCCTGTTATTGGACTATTTATTTCTACATAGTTTCAATATGGGCTTCAATATAGATTCATCGTTTCGGAATAACGCGACTATTTTTGAGTTCAATTAACAGTTGGTTTTCCTAATAAACAACTGATTTCATTTATCAAGCCCAAAAGAGCTAGTTTCGCAATTCGAACTGGAAGATCGTTTTTTTTTGCAAATTTTGTGCACGTTATTAACAATCCCCTTAGCAAATCAACAAAACTTATTCACTCCTTAAAGACGAGGCATGAGATAATTCTTACCTCATAAACAACCAATTAGGCAATCAAGCAAAAATTTGGATTCATCATATATAGTAGGGATTTAGCATGTTAGTTGTTTAAACAAGTAAGTTTAGTATTTTTTTTCCTTTATCTTCCTAGAGACAAATGTATTAGAAATGTAGCCACTTTAGGATATCCTTCTCTAAAATAGAGGCGAGCCTCGCCAAATAAAAATGCAAAATTGCGGGGCCCTCAATAAATAACCATAACAATTATTTAGAGTCCAGGATAGGCCGTTTAGCGAACTTCATGGCCTTTCCCAGAAAGTAACAATACACTAGTTGCTTTAGGGGCACCTTTAATAACTTAACCTTCTTAAACACGGGCGCACATTGATGTGACCCAAATCCAAATCTCAACGGAGTCAGAATGTGTTGACGATCACGGGTGCATTGATTGTGACGTGTTTCAAGATGCATTTTCACGACGTTGCAATTCTATAAAAAATAAATGATAATAATAAAAGCGGTTTAAACTTAATAAAAGCACATAAGTCACAACATGTATTTAAATCAGATATCTAGCCATTATAACAATTTAAGCGACCGTGCTAGAACCACGGGATTCGAGGGTGCCTAACACCTTCCCTCGGGTCAACAGAATTCCTTACTTAGAATTTCTGGTTCGCAGACTTCATTTGGAAAAGTCGAAAATTTCCTCGATTTGGGATTCAAGATAAACCGGTGACTTGGGACACCAAAAGCCAAACCTTTCCCAAGTGGCGACTCTGAATTAAATAAATAATCCCATTTCGAATATTGTCACTTAAATTGGAAAAACTCCACCCGCGCATCTTACCCTTCGGGGCGGGCGCGCAAAAAGGAGGTGTGACAGCTCTGGCGACTCTGCTGGGGAATTAATGACCCAGAACCACTGGTTCAGGGTCCAAGAATTCGAGCTTAGAATAATTGTTATATCTGGCTTTATTATCTGATCTTTATTACATGTTTTGCATAAAAGTGCTAAATGTTGTCTTTTACCGCTTTTGATATTATCTGAACTGTATATAAACTGTGCCGAAACCCTTCTTTTCTTACCTCCGGGGAGAAGCTCGCTGGTCGAGACTCCCTATTCTGTTAGTGTCAATACCTGAAATAAGAAAGAGGTCGGACAAGTTACAAAGCCGGACGATCTCGCGGGTCCCCGGTACGTAGCCCCCTCCTCGACTCGAGTTGTCCGCTCGGGTACACAGTCTAGAACAAATACCGAGGTTTAAACCTAGTATAACGAAACTTCATGCCGGATCCCTAATAGGAACGCTTATTTGCATCATATTGCATTTGACTTAGGGGACTCAACACAGGGGTTGGGCCCGTCTAGGACAGGCAACCCGAAATGGAAAAGACCATTATGCTGCATTCCTATCTGTGTTGTGCATTTATTTGCTTCGATTCCGCATGTCGATCGGTTCCTAAAAAAAAAGAGGGAAAAATAGCAGCGTAGGGGAGATAATTACTTAATTTTGGAAAATAAAACCAATGTCCAAGTAGTGTCAAAACCTCGCCGGAATTTTTCGGAATTTTCTAAAAAAAAAAACTGTCTTGTTTATTGAGAGTTATTAAAAAAAATATAAAAATTTTCTTTTATCACTTTCAAAATCAAAAAAAAAAAAGAAAAGGTATTTATTTTAAAAGTAAAAAAAAATCGAAAATTCATAATTCAAAAAATGTGTTGTTTCTTTCGTAGTACCCCTTTTATGAATTCAGACTAAAGGTCCAAATTTTTCCTAAAAAAAAATATATATAAAAAAATAATAGTTTCTTTAATCTTTATCTCTTTTCAAAAAAAATGTAAAAAAAAAATACGCATTCCTGATTTCTAGGTTTATTCGATTTTTTTTTCCTATTTTTATGATATCCCGAACTACGCCGGTTTGATTCTCACCGGATGTGAGATACGTAGGCAACCCTCGTCGGGTTCAACCCCATTTTTCTAAATAGCAAATAAAGAAATAAAAGATGTGTCAAATTTTTAATAGAGTCGTCAGGTGACATTGTCTTATCATAAATAGCCTAATGTTCTCGAAAGGGACGCCGGAAGGCTGACTCTGCATAAACAGCCACCTTTGGGTCTTGTTCAGCGTTTTTTAGACCCGCACAGCCTTAAAATCTTTGTCTCCGAAGTGTTTAAAGGCCGTGGTCAAAGCTTGATCCTCTCTAAAAAAAATATATATTTTTTGAGTCAGTCAATTTTGTTAAAATCACCTTAATAAATGTGCAGGATGAGCACGATGCAAAATGAACATTTTTCAATAATGACCAAAAACCCTGTCAAGTTACGGCTATGGTGGAATGATCTAGGTGTTGAAGGACAAAATGAGGTTAAGAAATATTTGAAAGGTCTTGTGGGTCTGTTGGAAATCCAGCCTCGGGGAGATATCATAAGAGCTTTGGTTACCTATTGGGACCCGGCGCACAATGTTTTCCATTTCTCTGATTTTGAGCTCACCCCAACTTTGGAAGAAATGGCCGGATACATCGGGAATACTGAACTTCCGTTGAGGGAAAAATACTTGGTCGCCCCAAGAGTCGTCACGGTACATCGGTTCCTGGATTCATTGAAAATACCTAGAACAGTCCACAACCCGGATCTAGCAGCCGGATTCTGTACTCCATGCTTCATATATGATAGATACGGTCACGAGGGGGGATTCAATAATCCAATCAACAAACTGTGCAGCAAAGGAGTTCGTCAGAAGTGGGACGAGCACAGACGGGTGGCGTTCATGATAATGTTTCTGGGTCTTCTGGTATTTCCGAGAAAAGATGGAAACATTGATTTGAAGATATCTGGGGTCGTCAGCACTTTACTCACGCAAAGTGGCAGCACTCTCGCGCCAATGGTGGTATCTGACATCTTTCGAGCTCTCACAGCTTGTAAAGCTGGGGGAAATTTCTTCGAAGGTTGTAACTTGCTCCTACAGATATGGATGACCGAGCACCTCTGCCATCATTCCGGGGTATTGAGCCATAGTTCCCCGGAGAAAACCCGCATAGAAGAATCTTACACGAGAACCAGAGAGATCACTTGGCCTAAAGGAGTCCTGGCATGGACCTCGTTCTTGCAAGCTCTTACTGCCAGCCAAATACAATGGGCGTTGGGATGGTTACCTGTTGATGAGATCTTATATATGTCGGCGGCTAAAACTCATTTCTTACTGATGGGGCTTAAGAGCATTCAACCTTACGCACCCTGCCGAGTTTTGAGACAGTTCGGAAGGTGCCAGACAGTACCTCATGAGGAAGATCTTAGCACTCAAACAGTTGAGATAAGTCCTAACGGACAGTTCCCAGAAGCGAAGATTCGCCAAATCTGGAATGAGGGTCAATATTTGAAATCAGATACTTGCGTGCGGGATCGAGCCAAGGGAGAAACGGCGCCAGGTTACCTTGCATGGTATAGAAGGGAACTCGAGCATGAAAGGCCAGCTAAGAGACCCCACATCCGGGATTTCACCGAGTCATCGCAAAGGCATTGGGATTGGTTAGCAAAGGAAAGAGGTTATTGTGCCGAAATCAGCAGATTAAAGCAACAGGTAGAAGGCATGAAATATGAACACAACGTGCAAGTTGCTACCGATCTGGGAGAGCGGAACAGGTTAATTCAAGAAAATGAAATGCTCAGAGCCCAGATCAAACAGATAAGGTTGGATGCAGATAGACAACCAAGGCGTCGATCGGACGAGCAGCTGATAAAAGGGCTAAAAGGTGAAATCAGGGAATGGCGAGATGGTTTGGAGAAATCTGAAAACATCATAGCAGAGTTCAAGGCACAGTGGGATACAAGAGCAGATAAGCATCGCAGACACCTGAATCAATTGGAAGGCGACCACGAGAAGACTGTTGCTAAAATAAAGAGAGAGATGGCAGCACTTGAAATCAAAGCAGCTAGTCAGGCCAAGGATTTCCAAATGGAAAGCAGATACTGGTATGACACAATAGCCCATATGAAATTGGAAGTACGGCGATTGAAGCATCAACACGTGCAAGATGTTCAAGTCTTCAAGATATGCAGCGATCAGATAAAGCACCTGCTTGTAGAGAAGAAGCAAACCAGAGATAGGATCAAAGCCGTTGCCCACGCCATCACCAGACGATGTCTACGATGTGAGAACATGTCCAGTGTTACCTTCCTCTCGGCAGTAATGGTTTATGTCAAGCAGACTATGCACGAGCTAGAGCAACTTGAGAGGGATCTCACGCCTAGGACCGCGGCGAGGCCGAACGATGCCCCGCGGAAACCAATTTTTAAAACCATAATGCATTCATAGGTCAAATCTGTATCTTAGCATCTTCTGCCTGTTTTTCCATCAGGGTGATTTTCAGTCTATTTTGAGTCTAGGTTTATTTTCAAAGTTTGCTCTTTCTTTTGCAAAATGTAGCTTGTAATAGAACGTTTCAACAATAAAGAGGTTGTTTCTTTTACGCTCATTTGTGTTTTTCGAACTACGTAATGATCTGATTCACGTGAGCATCGTGATACGTAGGCAATCCTCATCGGATCCGATCGCATTTTCTTTTACTACAAAAAAAAAAATATAAAAGAAAAATAAATGTAAATAAAATAAAAGGAAAACAAAAGAAAAGAAAAGAAAAAAAAAGAGGGGAAATAAGAGGAAAAATACCGGAATGACGCATGCTCTCGTAGCAGACATATAGTAATCCACTTAACTGTATAGGTGCATCATGCCCAACGTGAGATTAACTATCTGTTATTTGCTGCAAATTAACCGTGCACTTGTCATTGAGCATTTTTCCAGGGTTTTTGAAAAGACGGTTGGTTTGGTGAAAGTCTGGCCTCGCACTCATACTTCACGAGGTCAAGGAGAGGTGTTCAACTACCTGTTGTTAGGACCAGAAGCAGTACTCACACTTACTTCACCAGGTCAAAAGGAAGTGTGGAAATGTCTTCGGAAATTCCATTGCAAACAGTCCCCGTCTCTGAGGAGAGCTCAATCTCAGCCGTCCTCACGCCTGAATCCGCAACTGCGGAAGAAAATAGAATCCTACGGCTCCGCATGTTGGAAATGCTGGATGACTGGAACAATGGGAAAGAGCCGCCAAGTGTCGTCCCCGGATTCCCTGAATTATTCTCCAGGTCAGGTGGGACTTCTAATGTCCCCATAAATTACCCTGCTACCCCATTCGGGTACCCAGCCAACTCCGCCTTCTCCGCAGGATCACCTTCTGAGCCTCATCCCCGAATGTCGGCCACTGATGCAAGCATGAACATCTTTACTGCATCGCCTTGCCCAGCTACGGCACAGCCTGCCACATACAAGCCAAGCTTTGACTCATCCTCTTTTACATTCCAAGCACCATCGTTCTCAATGGAACCAACCAGGTTCGCTACCAACAATAATCCTCTACCGCCTCAGTGCGAACTCGCACCGGGACAGGATCAGAACCCTAGCCCATTTTTATTTATTTACTTTATTAAAATAAAAATCAAAAAAATATATGTGTCCTGCATAATTCAAACCGTAATCCGGTCGTTAAATAGAAAATCATGAATAGGCATTTTCGTCCGTGATTTTATTTGGTTTGACTTTACCTGTTTTGAAATACTTTAGTGTGTGTGCAAATAATTGTATTGAGTGTGTATTTAATTTTAAATTTTGATTTTTTGGCTTAGTTTTGTTTTGAAATAAATCAGAAATAAATAAATAAATAAAAAAATAAAAAAAATAAATATATAAATAAAAAATAGACCCCTTCCCTTCCGGACTTGGGCCAATTTTAACAAAATTGGCCCAAACAAACAGCCCAAGACCCAGGCCTGCCCGGTCCAGGCCACCTGATGCCCAGGACGTCCAAACGACGTCGTTTGAGTCATACCTGATCTGGACCGTTGATCTCAGAATGATCAACGGCCAAGATCAATCCCCCGTAACCCACCAATAAACCCGACCCGTCTCACCCGGACCGACCCCAACCCTTTACCCTTAAAACGACACCGTTCCACTTAAGCTATCAGATCCAGACCGTAGATCTAGATTGATCTAACGGTCGAGATCAATCCACCCATTAACTATATAAAGTCATAATCCTACCCTGCCCCCCCTATCCGAACCCCAGCCTTCGTCTTCAACCTCATCCCCTTCAAACCCTAGAGCCGCCCTTGTATCCCCCACCATGAAAACCGGCGGCATGAACACCGGTGACCTCGCCATGAACACCATAGAACCCCCTCACCACCCTGAACATAGACCTGTTGACCGTTTGGTTCGAATCACCCCCCAGGTCCTCGAATCTTCATTTGAAGATTCGAGTCAAACTCGATCTACACCAAACAACCCCAGCTTCATACCAGACACTCCCCGGACCTTCCTCGTGACCAAACCATACTTGGTTTGGTCCGAATCTAACCAGGGAAGCACGAATATTAGATCTGAGTTTTGAAACCACAAGGTCCCTCGTCACTGGTTCAAACCGGTTCAAACCAAAGAGTTTTAAGGTCTGATGGACTTTAATCAAGTGTTTCTCATTTGAGAAACACTTCGATTAAAGCCCGTTCAGCCTTAAGAAAGTTGTTCAAATCCGAGTTCAAATTTTTAACTTTGCAAGCTTTAAGGTGAGTTTGTTTGGTTTCCTTTATTTGTTTTAGTCCGTGTGTTTTGTTTTAAATATCTGGTCATGTTTTGTTTCAATTTGTGTCTTTAAATTTTACTACCTTCTGATTGACCACTTTGCCTGAACCACTGTGTTTTGTTTGAACCCCTCCTATTCTGATAAGACATGTGTATTGGTTGTATCCCAAATTTGTACTGACTTACTGATTCCTCAAAGTATAATCCTGCTTAATCAGTATAAGTCGAGTCATGTGTCCCATGCTTTTGAATGTCTGATTTGGCTACGTTTGTGTATGTTAATACTAATATAGTCGAGTCGACATGTGTCGTCAATTAATTTCAACTGTCTGAGCATAGTAAATCGATTTGCTTCTGTTGAACATTTGTTGAAATCAATTCAGAACCAGTTTTGTTTACTTATAGCTGTTGATTTGGATCAGTCAATGTAAAAAGGATTGTTTATGTTTAAATTCTGAATTGGAAGGCATGTGCACTCGTGCACAGCATGTGCATTGGTGCACCTCATGTGCCTTGTGCACAGCCTGTTTTTCTGCATTAAGAAGCTTTTAAGTTTTAAACAATTTGACAGCATATGCTGTCAGATATATTCTACTGCCCATACTTGCTTTTAGATAATAAAATGAAAAGTTGAATCTGCCAGGGAATGTGAATGGGTTTTAATACTTAATTAGCTAAAGTTGGAATTGAAAATGGAAGGCACATGGGAAGGGTACTGGGATTTCTGAAAACAGGCTGTTAAAAAGAGTAGGATAGAGGCTTATAAAAAGGGGGGGATAGGACACAGAAAGAAAGAGAAAATAGACAGACTGTGAGGAATTTTTTGAAAGAGAAAGCTGAAATACACACTGAGAAGTATACACACACAGACATACATAGAGAGACACAGGGGAGCCTAAACTGAAATTTTGAGAATTGAAGTTCTGGGGGAAAACAGTAAAAAAAATTGGAAAAGGTCTCTTTCTGATAACTTAAGTATAAGTTCAAGATTGCAGACTGATATTGGATTCTTGAAAAGAAAGAAGATAGGGAAAGGGATAAACAGAAAATCAGCAATTACTTCTGTCTTGTTTGTCTGATTCCCAGTCTTGTTCAACCTGTTCAGTCAACTCTGTTTTCTTCCAAGTATCATCTGAGTTCATTAGTTGATTCATATTGTTCGTTTCCCCTGGATTGGTCTGTCTTGGAGTATTATTCCTACTGCATTGTTTGCTGCTACCTGTCTACCATTTCTTGTCGGTTCTAACTGTATCTTGCACTGGGAGTTGTTCTATTGGTACCTGCTGTTACTGCTGCTGTTTGGTATCGCTTCTATTGTCCTACTGACCCCTTGCTCCTTCTGTTGTATCCAATATCCAGGTACACACTAAGACTCGCATTTGATGTAACAATGAAAGCATGAATCAAAAGATTTGAAGGAGTTAGAAGCACCTGTTGTATTGCTTATGAATTGCCTTTTAATGTTGTTAAGATATGTAGTTTCTTGGTCTGTTAGCCTAATAGAGACACATTAGTAAGGTTGTACTTAATTAAAGTTTATGCCAATCTGAAACTGTGACATTTTATTCGTTTAGTAGTACATAAGATGTAAATACAATCCATGAAATGTGCAGCCATTTTAATACAATTGTTAACTCATACTCGCTATTTAAGCATGTTTCGAATATGTAAGGGCAAATGATTGTTTAGATCTAGCTAAAGACAATACAGTTTCAAACTCTTGAGTTTCAGTTTGCGTGAAGCAGTTTACAGGATGAGTTTCAAATACCACTAGTCGCATTTCCCAAACAAGCAATTTTAATTAATCTTGTCCGAATAAGTTAAAGTTAGGGAGCCCTTGTAACAGTCGTAAGCATTTCATCAATCCCATATACATTTCTTTTATCAAGTTCAAAGCATGTTTTCATGAGGTACAATGTTTCTTCAGTCCGTAAATAATTAATCGGACGATTAGCTAAAATCCTGATTTGGGCCAAACACATAGTTAAAAAATAGCACGCATCTTTTCTTCTATTTTTAAGAGATAAACACATCAGAAATGTAACCGTTTTAGGATGTTCCTTCTAAAATAATGAGACGAGCCTCGCCAAATGAGATGTAAATCGCGGGGCCCTCAATAAATAACCTTGATAATTATCTAGAATTCAGGATGGGCCATTTAATAAATTTCATGGCCTTCTACAAATAATAACGCGCTAGACCCCTTAGGCATCCTTAATGAATTACACTCTTAAACTTGGGTGCGCATTGATGTGACCCGAATCCAAATCTCAACGGAGTCGAAATGTGTTAACAACTACGGGTGCATTGATTGTGACGTGGTTCAAGATGCATTTTCACGACGTTGCAATTCTATAAAAATAAATGATAATAATAAAAGCGGTTTAAACTTAATAAAAGCACATAAGTCACAACCTGTATTTAAATCAGATATTTAGCCATTATAACAATTTAAGCGACCGTGCTAGAACCACGGGATTCGAGGGTGCCTAACACCTTCCCTCGGGTCAACAGAATTCCTTACTTAGAATTTCTGGTTCGCAGACTTCATTTGAAAAGTCGAATATTTTCCTCGATTTGGGATTCAAGATAAACCGGTGGCTTGGGACACCAAAAGCCAAACCTTTCCCAAGTGGCGACTCTGAATTAAATAAATAATCCCATTTCGAATATTGTCACTTAAATTGGAAAAACTCCCACCCGCGCATTTCTAACCCTTCGGGGCGGGCGCGCAAAAAGGAGGTGTGACAGCTCTGACGACTCTGCTGGGGAAGTGACCCAGAACCACTGGTTCAGGGTCCAAGAATTCGAGCTTAGAATAATTGTTATATTTGGCTTTATTATCTGATCTTTATTACATGTTTTGCATAAAAGTGCTAAATGTTGTCTTTTACCGCTTTTGATATTATCTGAACTGTATATAAACTGTGCCGAAACCCTTCTTTTCTTACCTCCGGGGAGAAGCTCGCTGGTCGAGACTCCCTATTCTGTTAGTGTCAATACTTGAAATAAGAAAGAGGTCGGACAAGTTACAAAGCCGGACGATCTCGCGGGTCCCCGGTACGTAGCCCCCTCCTCGACTCGAGTTGTCCGCTCGGGTACACAGTCTAGGGCAAATACCAAGGTTTAAACCTAGTATAACGAAACTTCATGCCGGATCCCTAGTAGGAACGCTTATTTGCATCATATGGCATTTGACTTAGGGGACTCAACACAGGGGTTGGGTCCGTCTAGGACAGGCAACCTGAAATGGAAAGACCATCATGCTGCATTCCTATCTGTGTTATGCATTTATTTGCTTCGGTTCCGCATGTCGACCGGTTCTTAAAAAAAGAAGGGAAAATAGCAGCGCAGGGGAGATAATTACTTATTTTTGGAAAATAAAACCAATGTCCAAGTAGTGTCAAAACCTCGCCGGAATTTTTCTAAAAAAAAAAAAAAAAAAAAAGTACTGTTTTGTTTATTGAGAGTTGTTAAAAAAATATATACAAAAATTTTTCTTTTATCACTTTCAAAGGTCAAAAAAAAAAAAGAAAAGGTATTTATTTTAAAAGTAAAAAAAAAAAATCGAAAATTCATAATTAAAAAAAAAAAATGAGTTGTTTCTTTCGTAGTACCCCTTTTATGAATTCAGACTAATAGTCCAAATTTTTCTTTAAAAAATAATAATAATATATAAAAAAAAAAATATATATATAGTTTCTTTAATCTTTATCTCTTTTCAAAAAAAAATGTAAAAAAAAATACGCATTCCTGATTTCTAGGTTTATTCGATTTTTTTTTCCTATGTTACGATACCCCGAACTACGCCGGTTTGATTCTCACCGGATGTGAGATACGTAGGCAACCCTCGTCGGGTTCAACCCCCATTTTGCTAAAATAGCCAAAATCAAAAAAAAATATGTTTCAAATTTTTAAAGAGTCATAAATAAGTCAGGTGATGCTGTTTTGACATGAATAGCCGAATGTTCCCGAAAGGGACGCCGGAAGGCTGACTTTGCATAAATAGCCACTTTTGGGTTTTGCTTAGCATTTTTAGACCCACACAGCCTTAAAATCTTCGTCCCCGAAGTGCTTAAAGGCCGTGTTCAAAGCTTGGTCCCCTCTGTAAAATATTTTGAGTCAGTCATTTTTGTTAAAATCACCTTAATAAATGTGCAGGATGAGCACGATGCAAAATGAACATTTTTCAATAATGACCAAAATCCCTATCAAGTTACGGCTATGGTGGAATGATCTAGGTGTTGAAGGGCAAAATGAGGTTAAGAAAAATCTGAAAGGTCTTGTGGGTCTGTTGGAAATCCAGCCTCGGGGAGATATCATAAGAGCTTTGGTTACCTATTGGGACCCGGCGCACAATGTTTTCCATTTCTCTGATTTTGAGCTCACCCCAACTTTGGAAGAAATGGCCGGATACATCGGGAATACTGAACTTCCGTTGAGGGAAAAATACTTGGTCGCCCCAAGAGTCGTCACGGTACATCGGTTCCTGGATTCATTGAAAATACCTAGAACAGTCCACAACCCGGATCTAGCAGCCGGATTCTGTACTCCATGCTTCATATATGATAGATACGGTCACGAGGGGGGATTCAATAATCCAATCAACAAACTGTGCAGCAAAGGAGTTCGTCAGAAGTGGGACGAGCACAGACGGGTGGCGTTCATGATAACGTTTCTGGGTCTTCTGGTATTTCCCAGGAAAGATGGAAACATTGATTTGAAGATATCTGGGGTCGTCAGCACTTTACTCACGCAAAGTGACAGTACTCTCGCGCCTATGGTGGTATCCGACATCTTTCGAGCTCTCACAGCTTGTAAAGCTGGGGGAAATTTCTTCGAAGGTTGTAACTTGCTCCTGCAGATATGGATGACCGAGCACCTTTGCCATCATTCCGAGATTTTGAGCCATGGTTCCCCGGAAAAGACCCGCATAGAAGAATCTTACGCGAGAGCCAAAGAGATCAGTTTGCCCGAAGGAGTCCTGGCTTGGACCTCGTTCTTTCAAGCTCTTACTGCCAGCCAAATACAATGGAAGTTGGGATGGTTGCCCGTTGATGAGGTCTTATATATGTCAGCGGCTAAAACTCATTTCTTGCTGATGGGGCTTAAGAGCATTCAACCTTACGCACCCTGCCGAGTTTTAAGACAGTTCGGAAGATGCCAGACAGTACCTCATGAGGAAGATCTAAGCACTCAAGCAATTGAGATAAGTCCTAACGGACAGTTCCCAGAAGCAAAGATTCGCCAAATCTGGAATGAGGGTCAATATTTGAAATCAGATACTTGCGTGCGGGATCAAGCCAAAGGAGAAACGGCGCCAGGTTACCTTGCATGGTACAGAAGGGAACTCGAGCATGAAAGGCCAGCTAAGAGACCCCACATCCGGAATTTTACCGAATCATCACAAAAGCAGTGGGATTGGTTAGCAAAAGAAAGAGGCTATTGCACCGAAATCAGCAGGTTAAAGCAACAAGTGGAAAAATTGAAATATGAACACAACGTGCAAGTTGCTACCGATCTGGGAGAGCGGAACAGGTTGATTCAAGAAAATGAAATGCTCAGAGCCCAGATCAAACAGATAAGGTTGGATGCAGATAGACAACCAAGGCGTCGATCGGACGAGCAGCTGATAAAAGGGCTAAAAGGTGAAATCAGGGAATGGCGAGATGGTTTGGAGAAATCTGAAAACATCATAGCAGAGCTCAAAGCACAGTGGGATACAAGAACGGATAAGCATCGCAGGTACCTGAATCGATTGAAAAGCGACCATGAGAAGACTGTTGCTAAGATAAAGAGAGAGATGGCTGCACTTGAGATCAAAGCAGCTAATCAGGCCAAGGATTTCCAAATTGAGAGCAGATACTGGTATGACTCAATAGCCCAGATGAAGTTGGAAGTACGACGACTGAAGCATCAGCATGTACAAGATGCTCAAGTTTTCAAGATATGCAGCGATCAGACAAAACGCCTGCTCGTAGAGAAGAAGCAAACCAGAGATAGGATCAAGGCCATTGCCCATGCCATCACCAGACGATGCCTACGATGTGAGAACATGTCCAGCGCTACCGTCCTCTCGGCAGTAATGGGTTATGTCAAGCAGACTATGCACGAGCTAGAGCAACTTGAGAGGGATCTCACGCCTAGGACCGCGGCGAGGCCGAACGACGCCCCGCGGAAACCAATTTTTAAAACCATAATGCATTCATAGGTCAAATCTGTATCTTAGCATCTTCTGCCTGTTTTTTCATCAGGGTGATTTTTAGTCTATTTTTGAGTCTAGGTTTATTTTCAAAGTTTGCTTTTTCTTTTGCAAAATGTAGTTTGTAATAGACTGCTTCAATAATAAAGAGTTTGCTTCTTTCACGCTCATTTGTGTTTTCGAACTACGTAATGATCTGATTCACGTGAGTATCGTGATACGTAGGCAATCCTCATCGGATCCGATCGCATGTTCTTTTGCTACAAAAAAAATATAAAAGAAAAATAAATGTAAATAAAATAAAAGGAAAACAAAAGAAAAGAAAAAAAAAGGGGGAAATAAGAGGAAAAGTACCGGAATGACGCATGCTCTCGTAGCAGACATATAGTAATCCACTTAACTGTATAGGTGCATCATGCCCAACGTGAGATTAACTATCTATTATTGGCTGCAGAATTAACCGTGCGTTTGTCATTGAGCATTTTTTTTCCAGGGTTTTTTGAAAAGACGGTTGGTTTGGTGAAAGTCTGGCCTCGCATTCATACTTCACGAGATCAAGGAGAGGTGTTCAACTACCTGCTGTTAGGACCAGAAGCAGTACTCACACTTACTTCACCAGGTCAAAAGGAAGTGTGGAAATGTCTTCGGAAATTCCATTGCAAACAGTCCCCGTCTCTGAGGAGAGCTCAATCTCAGCCGTCCTCACGCCTGAATCCGCAACTGCGGAAGAAAATAGAATCCTACGGCTCCGCATGTTGGAAATGCTGGATGACTGGAACAATGGGAAAGAGCCGCCAAGTGTCGTCCCCGGATTCCCTGAATTATTCTCCAGGTCAGGTGGGACTTCTAATGTCCCCATAAATTACCCTGCTACCCCATTCGGGTACCCAGCCACCTCCGCCTTCTCCGCAGGATCACCTTCTGAGCCTCATCCCCGAATGTCGGCCACTGATGCAAGCATGAACATCTTTACTGCATCGCTTTGCCCAGCTACGGCACAGCCTGCCACATACAAGCCAAGCTTTGACTCATCCTCTTTTACATTCCAAGCACCATCATTCTCAATGGAACCAACCAGGTTCGCTACCAACAATAATCCTCTACCGCCTCAGTGCGAACTCGCACCGGGACAGGATCAGAACCCCAGGATTGCGGAACAAAATGAGATTGCTAAGAGAATGAGAAGCCTTGAACAAAGTTTGAAGAATATGCAAGGGTTGAGCGGACAAAAGAGCGTCTCTTACGCCGACCTGTGCATGTTCCCTCACGTGCACCTGCCAACGGGTTTCAAGACCCCCAAATTCGAGAAATACGATGGGCACGGTGACCCCATTGCACATCTTAAGAAATACTGCAACCAATTGCGGGGAGCCGGCGGAAAAGAAGAACTGCTAATGGCATATTTTGGGGAAAGCTTAGTAGGGATAGCTTCAGAATGGTATATGGATCAGGAAATGTCCCGATGGCATATATGGGATGATCTCGCCAGAGATTTTGTAAAGCAATTCCAGTATAACATCGACATTGCGCCAGACCGAAACTCTCTGTCGAATTTGAAGAAGAAGCCTTCGGAAAGCTTTAGAGAGTACGCTATTAAGTGGCGTGAACAGGCGTCGAGGGTGAAGCCCCCCATGGATGAAGTGGAAATGGTCACCACCTTTCTCCAAGCTCAAGAGTCTGACTATTTCCAAAACATGATGTCGGCCATGGGTAAGCCATTCGCAGAAGCGATCAAGATAGGAGAGATGGTAGAGAATGGGTTGAAAACGGGAAGGATTTTGAGTCAAGCAGCCATAAGGGCAACCTCTCAGGCCGTCCAAAGCGGGTCGGGAGGAACGACAAGGGGGAAGAAGAAGGAAGAAACGGCTATGGCAGCCTCTGAAGCAAGGGAGTATCGTCATCCCAGGCCCCATTTTCCGGAAAGGGCCCCACAACACTACTACCCCCACTCAAATGTGGCATATGCTCATCAACCTTATATGGTCATGAATGCCCAACCTTATAACCATCCACCACAACAAGCCAACCGAGGCCCAGCTCCACCTCCCAGAAATCAGCCTCCTTACCGCAACCACTATAACCCACAACCCCCGCAGAATAACTACCGCCCCCAGGAGCCACCTCGACGGCGGACTTTCACGCCCATCGGTGAACAATACTCTACATTGTTCCCTAAGCTAGTCCAGTTGGGTTTCTTGCAACCAATTCCCCAAACGAGGCAAAACCCGACATCTCCTTCTTACAAAGCCGGAGTCAGATGCGCCTATCATTCAGGGGCCGAGGGACATGATACCAAACGACTGCTGGTCATTGAAAAGAGTGGTCGAAAATTTGATAGAGCAGGGGAAAATAGTGCTAAGGGACGAGGAGATCCCGAATGTAACAAACAATCCATTGCCCGCTCACAATAATGGGCCGTTGATCGGCATGATTTGTGAAGACAAAGAGTTCGACCCTGCTTTGAAAGCCATAATTGCCATTGTCGACACGGGGAAGAGGCCTGAAATAGACCAAAAATCAGAAAAAGAGGAGGAGGCCAAGATCGCAGAGAGCAAGCCTGAAAAGAAGGTGGAGAAGAAAGTGGTACCGGCAAAGGGTGGAGTTCTTTACATACCGCGAGGTCAAGCCAAGAAGACGCAGAACTTCGGGATCAAAAAGACAAAACCTATGTATGTGCCAAAAGGGGCCTATGTGGTCCGGGGGACGATTCAACCACCTCGGCTGAATGAGCCAGTGGTTATCGGACGCGTGCCACAAAAGCCAATGACCAACCCGTCCACAGTGCCGTGGAATTATCAAAAGACTTTGGTAACATACAAAGGTAAGGAGGTCATGGAAGAACTTCCAGAAAATACTTTCGTTGGAGGGTACTCAAATACCCAAGAACTGAACAACGCCACACAAAGGCGCTTCCCTCCAAAGGAGCCCGTGAGTGTTGAAGAAGCGGAAGTGTTCTTCCAACAAATGAAGATGCCGGATTACGAAGTGATAGATCAGTTGCGCAAGCACCCTGAGCAGGTGTCCATGCTATCATTATTGACAAGGTCGGCCGAGCATCAAAAGATCTTACTGAAGACCCTGAATGAGGCATATGTGCCGGTTGAAACCTCGGTGGAGCAATTAGAGCGGATGACAGAAAGATTCTTCGCCGTCAACCAAATCTCCTTCAGCAAGAACGATCTACCCCCGGAAGGAGCAGCACACAACAAGGCATTGCATTTAACAGTCAAATGTGAGGACTACTATGTCAAGCGGGTGATGCTGGATGGGGGATCAGGTGTTGACATTTGCCCGCTCTCCACGCTGCAAAGAATGGAAATTGAGACCGGAAGAATCCGACCCAACAACGTCTGCGTAAGAGCTTTCGATGGTATCA
Organism: Nicotiana sylvestris; assembly: GCF_000393655.2. Lineage (NCBI taxonomy): Eukaryota > Viridiplantae > Streptophyta > Magnoliopsida > Solanales > Solanaceae > Nicotiana > Nicotiana sylvestris. Next base: position 131,593,438 of record NC_091058.1, on the reverse strand, counting down.
AGAGAGACACCATGGGAGAAATAGACCTGCTGCTGGTCATAGGACCAGTCGAATTTCGAGTCACTTTCCAAGTGATCGACATGGACACATCTTACAATTTCCTCCTTGGCAGGCCTTGGATCCATGCGGCAGGAGCCGTGCCTTCTACTCTTCACCAGATGGTGAAGTTCGAGTATGAAGACCAAGAGATCGTGGTCCATGGAGAAGACGAACATGCCATTTATCGGGACCCATCTATCCCGTATCTTGAACCAAGAGAAGGGAGCGAGCATACGGTCTATCAAGCTTTCGAGGTGGTATTGGCAGAGCAGCACGAAGAGGGAGTACCTTGCCCCCAGCCTTTCTTGTCTAACGCTTCGGTTATGGTGGCCAAAGAGATGATCCGACACGGATTTAGGCCAGGGAAGGGGCTTGGACGAACCCTTCAGGGAATGACGGAACCCATTACTTTACCAGTCATCAAGAAACCTTTTGGACTAGGTTTCAAACCTACTCCAACAGACGAAAAATGGGCAAAGAAAAGGAGAAATGAGGGCTGGAAGCTGCCTCAACCGCTGCCGGATTTATATGCGACTTTCGTCAGGCCAAGGTACGCGGAAGAAGAAGATGATGAGGTCTTCACAGCTGAGGAAATCGAGGAAATATGTGGGGCGATGAGAGAAATGCTCTACGAGGTCCACATGGTTCAACCAGGTGAAGGCACAAGCACTGCTGAGATGCTGTACATGGGACCGAACGCCCAACTTCAAAACTGGGAGGCCACGCCATTCCCGACTAGACGGAAGTCCGGGTAGACCTGCCCTGCCACCTTTCCTGTATCACAAGTTATCCCCGGGACCTAACTTGAACGTTTTCTTCTTTTCGATTGTTGTTTTGAATTCCTAGTTGAAAACATTGTTGTATTCCAACTTTCCAAAAGAAATATACAAAAATACAAAAAAATCATCATTGCTTTCCTATTCTTTCTCTTGTTCTGATTTTTATTACTTTTCCTCTTATCTTCCTTTTCAGTCCTAATAATGCGGCTTTAAATATGACATGCTTGCGGACTTCACGCCCAGACCACAATGAGCTATTTAACTGCGAATTAATGAACCCAGAACCAGAATATGATGCGGAAGAGGCTTTTAGGGAGATAAACCGAGAGTTGGAATATTTCGAGAATAAACCTAAGCCAAATCTGAATGACACTGAACCGGTAAACTTAGGAACCCCGGAAGAAGTCCGGGAGACCAAGATAAGCATTCACACGGACGAGAAAACGCGAGAGGCGATAATTCAACTTCTTCTTGAATTCAAAGACGTGTTTGCCTGGTCATATGATGACATGCCGGGACTAGGTGTCGATCTAGTGGTTCACAAATTGCCGATTCATCCTGATTGTCCTCCGGTTCAACAAAAGCAACGAAAGTTCAAAACCGAGGTCAGTGACAAAATTAAAGAGGAGATCACCAAGCAACTGAAAACAGGAGTGATCCGGGTAGTCCAATACACAACATGGTTGGCGAATGTGGTTCCAGTACCGAAAAAGGACGGGAAAACTCGGGTATGTGTAGATTACCGAGATCTGAACAGAGCAAGTCCTAAAGATAATTTCCCGCTGCCCAACATCCACATCCTCGTTGACAATTGCGCCAAACACGAAATACAATCTTTTGTAGATTGTTATGCCGGGTATCATCAGGTGCTGATGGATGAGAAGGACGCCGAGAAAACTGCTTTCACCACGCCTTGGGGCACCTACTGTTATCGGGTCATGCCATTTGGTCTAAAGAATGCTGGGGCTACTTACATGAGGGCCATGACCGCCATTTTCCATGACATGATGCATCAGGAAATAGAGGTGTACGTGGACGATGTGATAGTCAAGTCCAGGACGCAGGATAACCACATCCAAGACTTGAGGAAATTCTTCGAGAGGCTAAGGAAGTATGACTTGAAGCTAAATCCAGCCAAATGCGCTTTCGGAGTTCCGTCGGGCAAACTTTTGGGTTTCATCGTAAGCAGGAGAGGTATCGAGCTAGATCCAACTAAGATAAAATCCATCAGAGATTTGCCTCCTCCAAGAACAAAGAAAGACGTGATGAGTCTGTTGGGCAGGTTGAACTACATCAGTCGGTTTATTGCCCAGCTCACAAGCACGTGTGAGCCCATATTCAAGCTGTTAAGGAAAGATGCGGCGATTAAGTGGACAACAGAGTGTCAAGAAGCCTTTGATAAAGTCAAAGAATACCTTTCGAATCCCCCAGTCTTGGTCCCTCCAGAACCAGGGAGGCCACTTTTCTTGTATCTGACAGTCTTGGAGAACTCTTTCGGTTGCGTCCTCGGGCAACACGACATAACTGGAAAGAAGGAGCAAGCAATCTACTACCTGAGCAAGAAATTCACCGGTTACGAGGCCAAATACACACTGTTGGAAAGGACATGCTGCGCTCTCACATGGGTTGCACAAAAGCTGAGACATTATCTCCAAGCCCACACTACATTCCTCATAAGCAGGTTGGATCCTTTGAAGTATATATTTCAGAAGCCAATGCCTACTGGGAGACTGGCTAAGTGGCAAATCTTGCTTACGGAATTCGACATAGTTTATGTCACTCGCACGGCAATGAAAGCCCAGGCGTTAGCAGATCATTTGGCCGAAAATCCGATCGATGAGGAATACCAGCCATTGGATACCTACTTCCCAGATGAAGAAGTAAACACCGTAGAAATAATCTCGGAGGAAGCTCACGTTTGGAAGATGTTCTTTGACGGAGCCGTGAACGCCAAGGGTGTAGGGATTGGGGCAATCTTGATCTCGCCTTCTGGTCAGCATTATCCCGCCACAGCTAGACTGCGTTTCTTTTGCACAAACAATACAGCTGAGTATGAAGCCTGCATTATGGGCATGCATATGGCAATCGATCAGGATGTCGAAGACTTACTGATTATGGGAGATTCTGACCTGATCATCCGACAAGTTCAAGGCGAATGGGAAACTCGGGATGTCAAACTTATCCCATACCGACAACATGTGGAGGACCTCAGCAAGCGCTTTACCTCAATAGAGTTCAGGTATATTCCAAGGTGTCACAATGAATTGGCAGATGCACTTGCTACTCTGGCTTCTATGTTACCCTACCCGGGCAACGCCCACGTCGATCCTTTGGAAATCCAAATCAAGGAAAGACACGGTTACTGCAGTGTAATCGAGGCGGGATCAAATACGCAGCCTTGGTACCATGACATCAAGAAATTCCTGAAGACACAAGAATACCCCGAGCACGCTACTGGAGATCAAAAGAGGACCATTAGGCGACATGCAAGTGGTTTCTTTTTGAGCGGTGATTTGTTATATAAGAGGACTCCGGACCTCAATCTCCTAAGATGTGTCGATATCGAGGAAGCGAAAAAGATCATGCACGAAGTACACGCAGGTGTGTGCGGACCTCACATGAACGGGTATGTCTTAGCAAAGAAGATCCTTAGAGCAGGTTATTACTGGATGACCATGGAGAAGGATTGCTTTAGCTTTGTTCGGAAGTGTCATCAGTGTCAGGTGCACGGTAATTTGATTCATGCACCTCCCACGGAACTGCATCCCATGTCCGCACCTTGGCCATTTGTCGCTTGGGGCATGGACGTCATTGGACCAATTGAACCAAAGGCTTCGAATGGACACAGGTTTATACTGGTTGCCATCGATTACTTCACAAAATGGGTAGAAGCCGTCACTCTCAAGTCGGTCACCAAGAAAGCTGTGGTGGATTTTGTACACTCAAATCTTATCTGTCGCTTCGGTATTCCTGCGACTATCATTACAGATAATGCAGCAAACTTGAACAGTCACTTGATGGGAGATGTGTGCGAGCAATTCAAGATAACACACAGGAATTCCACTCCTTATCGGCCAAAAGCCAATGGTGCTGTGGAAGCTGCAAATAAAAACATCAAGAAGATTTTGAGGAAAACAATACAAAGTTCCCGACAGTGGCATGAGCAGTTACCTTTTGCATTATTGGGGTACCGCACTACGGTGCGCACATCGGTGGGAGAAACTCCTTATCTTTTGGTTTATGGGACCGCTGTAATACCGGCAGAGGTAGAAATTCCTTCGCTTCGAATCATTGTCGAAGCAGAAATCGAGGACAGCGAGTGGGTTAAGACTCGGTTAGAGCAATTGACGTTGATTGATGAAAAGCGGATGGCTGCAGTTTGTCACGGACAGTTATACCAACGAAGGATGGCCCGTGCTTACAACAAGAAAGTCCGACCCCGGAATTTCGAAGTAGGTCAGTTGGTACTAAGGCGTATTTTGCCGCATCATGAAGAAGCAAAAGGAAAGTTTGCCCCAAATTGGAGAGGCCCATACATCGTAAGGAAGATATTGCCGAGAGGAGCATTGTATTTGGGTGATATCGAAGGAAATGACCCCGACACAGCAGTAAATGCAGATGCAGTCAAGAGGTATTACGTCTAAAGCATACTCCAGTGGTCCTGACACGTTGAAAATGGCGAAGGCGTTTGTTCCCCACTACTCCTCAAACACTACCCAATCCTCTCCACCAACTTTTGAGCCGCTTACAAAACAAAACAAAACAAAAAAAAAAGAAAAAAAAAAGAAATTTTTTTTTTTGATTGAGGCCTGAACTACGTTTGACTTGATTCCGAAAGGATACGTAGGCAGCCTCTCCCTGAGGTTCAGTCACACCAACAACAAAATCCCATCCACCCTGAAATTGAAAACCGGGGCATGTCGGACACTTGAGAAGTTTAGTATCAGCTACCTCTCTTTACCAAGTACAAGCCTTCAAATCAATTACCAAAGATAGTGGGAAACCAATAAGCATCACAAATGGAAACCGGCACACCCTGAGTTGAGAGAAATAAAATGAGAGAGTCTCGGCGGTGAAAACCTTCGGGCACCACGAGGCGACGGGAGAAGAGAAACCAAAATGAGAGAGCTTGTTTAGTAAAAACTCGCAAAGAGTGCTATCAAGCGATGACAGGAAGAGAAATGAGAGAGGTCAGCCAGCGAAAACCCGCAAAGGGCGCTGTTGGCCGAAAAGAATGACGCCACCCCAAGAAAGTTTCGGCAGAGTGCCACCAGTTTGGAATCACAGATCCGTTCTGGTTCAGGAAAACGCAAGCTCTTAGAAGGTCAGACGTCCAGTCCAAAAAGCATGTCATGTCATTGAAAGCCAGCATTATCTTCCTCAGATAAGTCTTTCTCATTCCGAAAAGGTTCCTCCTTTTCTGATTTGTTTTCTCTTTTCTTTGTTTCTTTTCGAATCCCTTTCGCATTTTAACCCCGAGTTCAGGACACACCGGAAAGGACAGGTGGCAGGTTTGTTTGCGCGGAATCCCGTCTCATGAAGGAAAGCACCTCATCTCGTTGATATGATTACCCAAGCATGATGAATCATGACGTTTGATGGTGTTCCGGAGTAAAGGAAAAAGAGAGAAATCTTGAAATCTTCCCCAGCAAGTCCACCTTCGGACAAATCCCCACAGAGTCTCCCCCTGTACAAATATGGAATCTCCCCAGCACATCCCCAGCGAGTTCTTTTGTAAATATTCCCCAACAAGCTTACCCCAACAAACCCTGGGAAACCCGTTTTGAAACCAAAACCCAGCATACCCCATTGTACAGAATCCGCACAAAGAATCCACTTTGTAAATATTTCCCCCACATAGCTTCCTCTTGTACAAGTTCCCACAGAACACCTCCAATAAAATCCCCGTTGAGAACCTTCAATCAAAACGGGACAAAAAAAAAAAGAGGCCTTACGAGGCAAATCATCACAGAATCCGGAAATACAAGCCTGAGCAGTCTAAAGGTTTCGCCATTCAATTCGAATCAATGGCGGGACTTCGCAACAGAAGTAAAGACGCAACGAAGCAATTGGGAACGATCAAGGTCACCAAACCGACCGTCATTTTCGAACTAACAATTGTTCTTTGTCTGAGAAATTGAAACAGGTGTTAATCCAAGACAGCCGTGCAAGAAGCAGGTGTTGCCCAAAGAAGAAGGTACACGGGTACCAGAAACATTTTGGCAATAAGGAATTCACTCAAAAGGTAAGTTCCCGCAAAACTCCCTTCTATCTTCTATTAAAACAAGAAAACTCAAAAATTGATCGGGTAGTATTCTCGAGCTTTATCCCCAGCCAATCAGCATTAGGGTTTTAAACCTTAAACTGAACTTTTCCTTTCAGCCAGCATTAGAGTTTTAAACTCTAAACTGAGCTTTTCCATGCAATCAGCATTAGGGTTTTAAACCCTAAAGCCAGCATTAGAGTTTTAAACTCTAAAGCGTTAGGGTTTTAAACCCTAAACTGAATTTTCCTTTCAGCCAGCATTAGAGTTTTAAACTCTAAACTGAGCTTTTCCATGCAATCAGCATTAGGGTTTTAAACCCTAAACTGAATTTTCTTTTAGTCAGCATTAGGGTTTTAAACCTTAAACTGAACTTTTCCTTTCAGCCAGCATTAGAGTTTTAAACTCTAAACTGAGCTTTTCCATGCAATCAGCATTAGGGTTTTAAACCCTAAACTGAATTTTCTTTTAATCAGCGTTAGGGTTTTAAACCTTAAACTGAACTTTTCCTTTCAGCCAGCATTAGAGTTTTAAACTCTAAACTGAGCTTTTCCATGCAATCAGCATTAGGGTTTTAAACCCTAAACTGAATTTTCTTTTAGTCAGCATTAGGGTTTTAAACCTTAAACTGAACTCTTCCTTTCAGCCAGCATTAGAGTTTTAAACTCTAAACTGAGCTTTTCCATGCAATCAGCATTAGGGTTTTAAACCCTAAACTGAATTTTCTTTTAATCAGCGTTAGGGTTTTAAACCTTAAACTGAACTTTTCCTTTCAGCCAGCATTAGAGTTTTAAACTCTAAACTGAGCTTTTCCATGCAATCAGCATTAGGGTTTTAAACCCTAAACTGAATTTTCTTTTAATCAGCGTTAGGGTTTTAAACCCTAAACTGAATTTTCCTTTCAGCCAGCATTAGAGTTTTAAACTCTAAACTGAGCTTTTCCATGCAATCAGCATTAGGGTTTTAAACCCTAAACTGAATTTTCTTTTAGTCAGCATTAGGGTTTTAAACCTTAAACTGAACTCTTCCTTTCAGCCAGCATTAGAGTTTTAAACTCTAAACTGAGCTTTTCCATGCAATCAGCATTAGGGTTTTAAACCCTAAACTGAATTTTCTTTTAATCAGCGTTAGGGTTTTAAACCTTAAACTGAACTTTTCCTTTCAGCCAGCATTAGAGTTTTAAACTCTAAACTGAGCTTTTCCATGCAATCAGCATTAGGGTTTTAAACCCTAAACTGAATTTTCTTTTAATCAGCGTTAGGGTTTTAAACCCTAAACTGAATTTTCCTTTCAGCCAGCATTAGAGTTTTAAACTCTAAACTGAGCTTTTCCATGCAATCAGCATTAGGGTTTTAAACCCTAAACTGAATTTTCCTTTCAGCCAGCATTAGAGTTTTAAACTCTAAACTGAGCTTTTCCATGCAATCAACATTAGGGTTTTAAACCCTAAACTGAATTTTCCTTTCAGCCAGCATTAGAGTTTTAAACTCTAAACTGAGCTTTTCCATGCAATCAGCATTAGGGTTTTAAACCCTAAACTGAATTTTCTTTTTAGTCAGCATTAGGGTTTTAAACCCCAAACCGAACCTCTCCCCAGCTAGCCGGTGTTAGGACTCCAACCCTGAACTGAGCATGCATATCCTCTTTCATCAATTTTATGAACTTCCTGGTGAATAATTAACGAAATTTTCCTAGTGAAACTGGGGCAGAAAATTTCGTTCGTTTGTTTGTTTTCTCCCGCAGGTCTGACCTCGAGCCACATGGATCGAAATGACCCACGAGATAAATCCCAGTTTGGAATCAAAAGAAGAAAAAGACAAAAGAAGACGTCCCGAAATGTCAGAGTAAAGGGAAAGCAGATCGACTCCTACATTAGACTAAGGTCCTGAACTCTGCCAGTCACATTTTATTCGGTATCCCGGAGATTAAACCAGTCGCCGCAACTCGCAAGCATCAAGATTCAGATCAGAGTCTACAAGCAGAATCAGCTAAGACCCAAGATCAAGTCGTGAAAGAATCATAGATAGGAATCTTGTAACTAGCAGTTGACATACGTATAAGTAGTTAGTTCAGTTTCTAATTTTCGTTTGGTTGTAATAAGGCGGTCAGTAACGTAGCAGTGACAACAGCAGCAGCAGTAGCAGCAAGCATTGCAATCCCATGGTAGTCCCAGCTACCAAAACTTCCCGAACTACATTGACCTGATTCCTGTTTAGCCCAGGATATGTAGGAAATCTTTGAAGCAAGATTCGGTCAGATCTTTCAAAAATGCTTCATACGGAGTGGTCTATAGGCAAAAATCGCTCATACACGCTCACTTTATCTTTGCACGAAAACCCTTCGTGTTTCCAAACAAAGAGGGGCAGCTGTGAGCACGTGATTTTTGTTTTCGCACGACAATCGCTCCAAAAAGAAATAAAAACAAATATAATTGGCCCTGCTGTACAATTTCGGATTTCTGTGCAGCACTTTGTTGATTTATTTGTGACCTTAGCCCATTTTTATTTATTTACTTTATTAAAATAAAAATCAAAAAAATATATGTGTCCTGCATAATTCAAACCGTAATCCGGTCGTTAAATAGAAAATCATGAATAGGCATTTTCGTCCGTGATTTTATTTGGTTTGACTTTACCTGTTTTGAAATACTTTAGTGTGTGTGCAAATAATTGTATTGAGTGTGTATTTAATTTTAAATTTTGATTTTTTGGCTTAGTTTTGTTTTGAAATAAATCAGAAATAAATAAATAAAAAAAAAATAAAAAAAAAATATATATAAATAAAGAAAAGACCCCTTCCCTTCCGGACTTGGGCCAATTTTAACAAAATTGGCCCAAACAAACAGCCCAAGACCCAGGCCTGCCCGGTCCAGGCCACCTGATGCCCAGGACGTCCAAACGACGTCGTTTGAGTCATACCTGATCTGGACCGTTGATCTCAGAATGATCAACGACCAAGATCAATCCCCCGTAACCCACCAATAAACCCGACCCGTCTCACCCGGACCGACCCCAACCCTTTACCCTTAAAACGACACCGTTCCACTTAAGCTATCAGATCCAGACCGTAGATCTAGATTGATCTAACGGTCGAGATCAATCCACCCATTAACTATATAAAGTCATAATCCTACCCTGCCCCCCCCATCCGAACCCCAGCCTTCGTCTTCAACCTCATCCCCTTCAAACCCTAGAGCCGCCCTTGTATCCCCCACCATGAAAACCGGCGGCATGAACACCGGTGACCTCGCCATGAACACCATAGAACCCCCTCACCACCCTGAACATAGACCTGTTGACCGTTTGGTTCGAATCACCCCCCAGGTCCTCGAATCTTCATTTGAAGATTCGAGTCAAACTCGATCTACACCAAACAACCCCAGCTTCATACCAGACACTCCCCGGACCTTCCTCGTGACCAAACCATACTTGGTTTGGTCCGAATCTAACCAGGGAAGCACGAATATTAGATCTGAGTTTTGAAACCACAAGGTCCCTCGTCACTGGTTCAAACCGGTTCAAACCAAAGAGTTTTAAGGTCTGATGGACTTTAATCAAGTGTTTCTCATTTGAGAAACACTTCGATTAAAGCCCGTTCAGCCTTAAGAAAGTTGTTCAAATCCGAGTTCAAATTTTTAACTTTGCAAGCTTTAAGGTGAGTTTGTTTGGTTTCCTTTATTTGTTTTAGTCCGTGTGTTTTGTTTTAAATATCTGGTCATGTTTTGTTTCAATTTGTGTCTTTAAATTTTACTACCTTCTGATTGACCACTTTGCCTGAACCACTGTGTTTTGTTTGAACCCCTCCTATTCTGATAAGACATGTGTATTGGTTGTATCCCAAATTTGTACTGACTTACTGATTCCTCAAAGTATAATCCTGCTTAATCAGTATAAGTCGAGTCATGTGTCCCATGCTTTTGAATGTCTGATTTGGCTACGTTTGTGTATGTTAATACTAATATAGTCGAGTCGACATGTGTCGTCAATTAATTTCAACTGTCTGAGCATAGTAAATCGATTTGCTTCTGTTGAACATTTGTTGAAATCAATTCAGAACCAGTTTTGTTTACTTATAGCTGTTGATTTGGATCAGTCAATGTAAAAAGGATTGTTTATGTTTAAATTCTGAATTGGAAGGCATGTGCACTCGTGCACAGCATGTGCATTGGTGCACCTCATGTGCCTTGTGCACAGCCTGTTTTTCTGCATTAAGAAGCTTTTAAGTTTTAAACAATTTGACAGCATATGCTGTCAGATATATTCTACTGCCCATACTTGCTTTTAGATAATAAAATGAAAAGTTGAATCTGCCAGGGAATGTGAATGGGTTTTAATACTTAATTAGCTAAAGTTGGAATTGAAAATGGAAGGCACATGGGAAGGGTACTGGGATTTCTGAAAACAGGCTGTTAAAAAGAGTAGGATAGAGGCTTATAAAAAGGGGGGGGATAGGACACAGAAAGAAAGAGAAAATAGACAGACTGTGAGGAATTTTTTGAAAGAGAAAGCTGAAATACACACTGAGAAGTATACACACACAGACATACATAGAGAGACACAGGGGAGCCTAAACTGAAATTTTGAGAATTGAAGTTCTGGGGGAAAACAGTAAAAAAAATTGGAAAAGGTCTCTTTCTGATAACTTAAGTATAAGTTCAAGATTGCAGACTGATATTGGATTCTTGAAAAGAAAGAAGATAGGGAAAGGGATAAACAGAAAATCAGCAATTACTTCTGTCTTGTTTGTCTGATTCCCAGTCTTGTTCAACCTGTTCAGTCAACTCTGTTTTCTTCCAAGTATCATCTGAGTTCATTAGTTGATTCATATTGTTCGTTTCCCCTGGATTGGTCTGTCTTGGAGTATTATTCCTACTGCATTGTTTGCTGCTACCTGTCTACCATTTCTTGTCGGTTCTAACTGTATCTTGCACTGGGAGTTGTTCTATTGGTACCTGCTGTTACTGCTGCTGTTTGGTATCGCTTCTATTGTCCTACTGACCCCTTGCTCCTTCTGTTGTATCCAATATCCAGGTACACACTAAGACTCGCATTTGATGTAACAATGAAAGCATGAATCAAAAGATTTGAAGGAGTTAGAAGCACCTGTTGTATTGCTTATGAATTGCCTTTTAATGTTGTTAAGATATGTAGTTTCTTGGTCTGTTAGCCTAATAGAGACACATTAGTAAGGTTGTACTTAATTAAAGTTTATGCCAATCTGAAACTGTGACATTTTATTCGTTTAGTAGTACATAAGATGTAAATACAATCCATGAAATGTGCAGCCATTTTAATACAATTGTTAACTCATACTCGCTATTTAAGCATGTTTCGAATATGTAAGGGCAAATGATTGTTTAGATCTAGCTAAAGACAATACAGTTTCAAACTCTTGAGTTTCAGTTTGCGTGAAGCAGTTTACAGGATGAGTTTCAAATACCACTAGTCGCATTTCCCAAACAAGCAATTTTAATTAATCTTGTCCGAATAAGTTAAAGTTAGGGAGCCCTTGTAACAGTCGTAAGCATTTCATCAATCCCATATACATTTCTTTTATCAAGTTCAAAGCATGTTTTCATGAGGTACAATGTTTCTTCAGTCCGTAAATAATTAATCGGACGATTAGCTAAAATCCTGATTTGGGCCAAACACATAGTTAAAAAATAGCACGCATCTTTTCTTCTATTTTTAAGAGATAAACACATCAGAAATGTAACCGTTTTAGGATGTTCCTTCTAAAATAATGAGACGAGCCTCGCCAAATGAGATGTAAATCGCGGGGCCCTCAATAAATAACCTTGATAATTATCTAGAATTCAGGATGGGCCATTTAATAAATTTCATGGCCTTCTACAAATAATAACGCGCTAGACCCCTTAGGCATCCTTAATGAATTACACTCTTAAACTTGGGTGCGCATTGATGTGACCCGAATCCAAATCTCAACGGAGTCGAAATGTGTTAACAACTACGGGTGCATTGATTGTGACGTGGTTCAAGATGCATTTTCACGACGTTGCAATTCTATAAAAATAAATGATAATAATAAAAGCGGTTTAAACTTAATAAAAGCACATAAGTCACAACCTGTATTTAAATCAGATATTTAGCCATTATAACAATTTAAGCGACCGTGCTAGAACCACGGGATTCGAGGGTGCCTAACACCTTCCCTCGGGTCAACAGAATTCCTTACTTAGAATTTCTGGTTCGCAGACTTCATTTGAAAAGTCGAATATTTTCCTCGATTTGGGATTCAAGATAAACCGGTGGCTTGGGACACCAAAAGCCAAACCTTTCCCAAGTGGCGACTCTGAATTAAATAAATAATCCCATTTCGAATATTGTCACTTAAACGGCACAGCCTGCCACATACAAGCCAAGCTTTGACTCATCCTCTTTTACATTCCAAGCACCATCGTTCTCAATGGAACCAACCAGGTTCGCTACCAACAATAATCCTCTACCGCCTCAGTGCGAACTCGCACCGGGACAGGATCAGAACCCCAGGATTGCAGAACAAAATGAGATTGCTAAGAGAATGAGAAGCCTTGAACAAAGTTTGAAGAATATGCAAGGGTTGAGCGGACAAAAGAGCGTCTCTTACGCCGACCTGTGCATGTTCCCTCACGTGCACCTGCCGACGGGTTTCAAGACCCCCAAGTTCGAGAAATACGATGGGCACGGTGACCCCATTGCACATCTTAAGAAATACTGCAACCAATTGCGGGGAGCCGGCGGAAAAGAAGAACTGCTAATGGCGTATTTTGGGGAAAGCTTAGTAGGGATAGCTTCGGAATGGTATATGGATCAGGAAATGTCCCGATGGCATATATGGGATGATCTCGCCAGAGATTTTGTAAAGCAATTCCAGTATAACATCGACATTGCGCCAGACCGAAACTCTCTGTCGAATTTGAAGAAGAAGCCTTCGGAAAGCTTTAGAGAGTATGCTATTAAGTGGCGTGAACAGGCGTCGAGAGTGAAGCCTCCCATGGATGAAGTGGAAATGGTCACTACCTTTCTCCAGGCTCAAGAGTCTGACTATTTCCAAAACATGATGTCGGCCATGGGTAAGCCATTCGCGGAAGCAATCAAGATAGGAGAGATGGTAGAGAATGGGCTGAAAACGGGTCGGATTCTGAGTCAAGCAGCCATAAGGGCAACCTCCCAGGCCGTCCAAAGCGGGTCTGGAGGGACGACAAGGGGGAAGAAGAAGGAAGAAACGGCTATGGCAGCCTCTGAAGCAAGGGAGTATCGTCATCCCAGGCCCCATTTTCCGGAAAGGGCCCCACAACACTACTACCCCCACTCAAATGTGGCATATGCTCATCAACCTTATATGGTCATGAATGCCCAACCTTATAACCATCCACCACAACAAGCCAACCGAGGCCCAGCTCCACCTCCCAGAAATCAGCCTCCTTACCGCAACCACTATAACCCACAACCCCCGCAGAATAACTACCGCCCCCAGGAGCCACCTCGACGGCGGACTTTCACGCCCATCGGTGAACAATACTCTACATTGTTCCCTAAGCTAGTCCAGTTGGGTTTCTTGCAACCAATTCCCCAAACGAGGCAAAACCCGACATCTCCTTCTTATAAAGCCGGAGTCAGATGCGCCTATCATTCAGGGGCCGAAGGACATGATACAAACGACTGCTGGTCATTGAAAAGAGTGGTCGAAAATTTGATAGAGCAGGGAAAAATAGTGCTAAGGGACGAAGAGATCCCAAATGTGACTAACAATCCATTGCCCGCTCACAATAATGGGCCGCTGATCGGCATGATCTGTGAAGACAAAGAATTCGACCCTGCCTTGAAAGCCATAATTGCCATTGTCGACACGGGGAGGAGGCCTGAAATAGACCAGAAATCAGAAAGGGGGGAGGAGGTCAAGGCTGCAGAAAGCAAGCCTGAAAAGAAGGTGGAGAAGAAAGTGGTACCAGCAAAGGGTGGAGTTCTTTACATACCGCGGGGTCAAGCCAAGAAGACGCAGAACTTCGGGATCAAAAAGACAAAACCTATGTACGTGCCAAAAGGGGCCTATGTGGTCCGGGGGACGATTCAACCACCTCGGCTGAATGAGCCAGTGGTTATCGGACGCGTGCCACAAAAGCCAATGACCAACCCGTCCACAGTGCCGTGGAATTATCAAAAGACTTTGGTAACATACAAAGGTAAGGAGGTCATGGAAGAACTTCCAGAAAATACTTTCGTTGGAGGGTACTCAAATACCCAAGAACTGAACAACGCCACACAAAGGCGCTTCCCTCCAAAGGAGCCCGTGAGTGTTGAAGAAGCGGAAGTGTTCTTCCAACAGATGAAGATGCCAGATTACAAAGTGATAGATCAGCTGCGCAAGCACCCTGAGCAAGTATCCATGCTGTCGTTATTAATGAGGTCAAACGAGCATCAAAAGATCCTGCTGAAAACCCTGAATGAAGCATATGTACCGGTCGAAACCTCGGTGGAGCAACTAGAGCGGATGACAGAAAGATTCTTCGCTGTCAACCAAATCTCTTTCAATAAGAATGATTTACCCCCGGAAGGAGCAGCACACAACAAGGCCTTACACTTAACAGTGAAATGCGAGGACTACTATGTCAAGCGAGTAATGCTGGATGGGGGATCAGGTGTTGACATTTGCCCGCTCTCCACGCTACAAAGAATGGAAATTGGGGCAGGAAGAATCCGACCCAATAACGTCTGCGTGAGAGCTTTCGATGGCATCAAGAGAGATACCATGGGAGAAATAGACCTGTTGTTGGTCATAGGACCAGTCGAATTTCGAGTAACCTTCCAGGTGATCGACATGGACACATCCTATAATTTCCTCCTTGGCAGACCTTGGATCCATGCGGCAGGAGCCGTGCCTTCCACTCTTCACCAGATGGTGAAATTTGAGTACGAAGACCAAGAAATCGTGGTCCATGGGGAAGACGAACATGCCATTTACCGGGACCCATCCATTCCGTATCTTGAACCGAGAGAAGGGAGCGAACATACGGTCTATCAAGCTTTCGAGGTGGTACTGGCCGAGCAGCACGAAGAGGGAGTACCTTGCCCCCAGCCTTTCTTGTCTAACGCTTCGGTCATGGTAGCCAAAGAGATGATCCGGCACAGATTTAGGCCAGGGAAGGGACTTGGACGAACCCTTCAGGGAATAACAGAACCCGTTACTTTGCCAGTCATCAAGAAACCTTTTGGACTAGGTTTCAAACCTACTCCAACAGACGAAAAATGGGCAAAGAAAAGGAGAAATGAGGGCTGGTAGAGAAATGCTCTACGAGGTCCACATGGTTCAACCGGTTGAAGGCACAAGCATTGCCGAGATGCTGTACATGGGACCGAACGCCCAACTTCAAAACTGGGAGGCCACGCCATTCCCGACTAGACGGAAGTCCGGGTAGATCTGCCCTGCCACCTTTCCTGTATCACAAGTCATCTCCGGAACTTAACTTGAACGTTTTCTTCTTTTCAATTGTTGTTTTGAATTCCCAGTTGTAAACATTGTTGTCTTCCAACTTTCCAAAGAAAATATACAAAAAATCATCATTGCTTTCCTATTCTTTCTTTTGCTTTGATTTTTTATTAGTTTTCCTTTTATCTTCCTTTTCAGTCCTAATAATGCGGCTTTGAATATGACATGCTTGCGGACTTCACGCCCAGATCACAATGAGCTATTTAACTGCGAATTAATGAACCCAGAACCAGAATATGATGCGGAAGAGGCTTTTAGGGAGATAAACCGAGAGTTGGAATATTTCGAGAATAAACCTAAGCCAAATCTGAATGACACTGAACCGGTAAATTTAGGAACCCCGGAAGAAATCCGGGAGACCAAGATAAGCATTCACACGGACAAGAAAACGCGAGAGGCGATAATTCAACTTCTTCTTGAATTTAAAGACGTGTTTGCTTGGTCATATGATGACATGCCGGGACTAGGTGTCGATCTAGTGGTTCACAAATTGCCGATTCATCCTGATTGTCCTCCGGTTCAACAAAAGCAACGAAAGTTCAAAACTGAGGTCAGTGACAAGATTAAAGAGGAGATCACCAAGCAGCTGAAAATGGGAGTGATCCGGGTAGTCCAATATACAACATGGCTGGCGAATGTGGTTCCAGTACCGAAAAAGGACGGGAAAACTCGGGTATGTGTAGATTACCGAGATCTGAACAGAGCAAGTCCTAAAGATAATTTCCCGCTGCCTAACATCCACATCCTCGTTGACAATTGCGCCAAACACGAAATACAATCTTTTGTAGATTGTTATGCCGGGTATCATCAGGTGCTGATGGATGAGAAGGACGCCGAGAAAACTGCTTTCACCACGCCTTGGGGCACCTACTGTTATCGGGTCATGCCATTTGGTCTAAAGAATGCTGGGGCTACTTACATGAGGGCCATGACCGCCATTTTCCATGACATGATGCATCAGGAAATAGAGGTGTACGTGGACGATGTAATAGTCAAGTCCAGGACGCAGGATAACCACATCCAAGACTTGAGGAAATTCTTCGAGAGGCTAAGGAAGTATGACTTGAAGCTAAATCCAGCCAAATGCGCTTTCGGAGTTCCGTCGGGCAAACTTTTGGGTTTCATCGTAAGCAGGAGAGGTATCGAGCTAGATCCAACTAAGATAAAATCCATCAGAGATTTGCCTCCTCCAAGAACAAAGAAAGACGTGATGAGTCTGTTGGGCAGGTTGAACTACATCAGTCGGTTTATTGCCCAGCTGACAAGCACGTGTGAACCCATATTCAAGCTGTTAAGGAAAGATGCGGCAATTAAGTGGACAACAGAGTGTCAAGAAGCCTTTGATAAAGTCAAAGAATACCTTTCGAATCCCCCAGTCTTGGTCCCTCCAGAACCAGGGAGGCCACTTTTCTTGTATCTGACAGTCTTGGAGAACTCTTTCGGTTGCGTCCTCGGGCAACACGACATAACCGGAAAGAAGGAGCAAGCAATCTACTACCTGAGCAAGAAATTCACCGGTTACGAGGCCAAATACACACTGTTGGAAAGGACATGTTGCGCTCTCACATGGGTGGCTCAGAAGCTGAGACATTATCTCCAAGCCCACACTACATTCCTCATAAGCAGGTTGGATCCTTTGAAGTATATATTTCAGAAGCCAATGCCTACTAGGAGACTGGCTAAATGGCAAATCCTGCTTACGGAGTTCGACATAGTTTATGTCACCCGCACGGCAATGAAAGCCCAGGCGTTAGCAGATCATTTGGCCAAAAATCCGGTCGATGAGGAATACCAGCCATTGGATACCTACTTCCCAGATGAAGAAGTAAACACCGTAGAAATGATCTCGGAGGAAGCTCGTGTTTGGAAGATGTTCTTTGACGGAGCCGTAAACGCCAAGGGTGTAGGGCAATTTTGATCTCGCCTTCCGGTCAGCATTATCCCGCCACAGCTAGACTGCGTTTCTTTTGCACAAACAATACAGCTGAGTATGAAGCCTGCATTATGGGCATGCATATGGCAATCGATCAGGATGTCGAAGACTTACTGATTATGGGAGATTCTGACCTGATCATCCGACAAGTTCAAGGCGAATGGGAAACTCGGGATGTCAAACTTATCCCATACCGACAACATGTGGAGGACCTCAGCAAGCGCTTTACCTCAATAGAGTTCAGGTATATTCCAAGGTGTCACAATGAACTGGCAGATGCACTTGCTACTCTGGCTTCTATGCTACCCTACCCGGGCAACGCCCACGTCGATCCTTTGGAAATCCAAATCAAGGAAAGACACGGTTACTGCAGTGTAATCGAGGCGGGATCAAATACGCAGCCTTGGTACCATGACATCAAGAAATTCCTGAAGACACAAGAATACCCCGAGCACGCTACTGGAGATCAAAAGAGGACCATTAGGCGACATGCAAGTGGTTTCTTTTTGAGCGGTGAATTGTTATATAAGAGGACTCCGGACCTCAATCTCCTAAGATGTGTCGATATCGAGGAAGCGAGAAAGATCATGCACGAAGTACACGCAGGTGTGTGCGGACCTCACATGAACGGGTATGTCTTAGCAAAGAAGATCCTTAGAGCAGGTTATTACTGGATGACCATGGAAAAGGATTGCTTTAGCTTTGTTCGGAAGTGTCATCAGTGTCAGGTGCACGGTAATTTGATTCATGCACCTCCCACGGAACTGCATCCCATGTCCGCACCTTGGCCATTTGTCGCTTGGGGCATGGACGTCATTGGACCAATTGAACCAAAGGCTTCGAATGGACACAGGTTTATACTGGTTGCCATCGATTACTTCACAAAATGGGTAGAAGCCGTCACTCTCAAGTCGGTCACCAAGAAAGCTGTGGTGGATTTTGTACACTCAAATCTTATCCGTCGCTTCGGTATTCCTGCGACTATCATTACAGATAATGCAGCAAACTTGAACAGTCACTTGATGGGAGATGTGTGCGAGCAATTCAAGATAACACACAGGAATTCCACTCCTTATCGGCCAAAAGCCAATGGTGCTGTGGAAGCTGCAAATAAAAACATCAAGAAGATTTTGAGGAAAACAATACAAAGTTCCCGACAGTGGCATGAGCAGTTACCTTTTGCATTATTGGGGTACCGCACTACGGTACGCACATCGGTGGGAGCGACTCCTTATCTTTTGGTTTATGGGACCGAGGCTGTAATACCGGCAGAGGTAGAAATTCCTTCGCTTCGAATCATTGTCGAAGCAGAAATCGAGGACAGCGAGTGGGTTAAGACTCGGTTAGAGCAATTGACGTTGATTGATGAAAAGCGGATGGCTGCAGTTTGTCACGGACAGTTATACCAACGAAGGATGGCCCGTGCTTACAACAAGAAAGTCCGACCCCGGAATTTCGAAGTAGGTCAGCTGGTACTGAGGCGTATTCTGCCGCATCATGAAGAAGCGAAAGGAAAGTTTGCCCCAATTTATTAAAATTGGCCCAAACAAACAATGCCCAAACGGACAGCCCAAGCCACCAGTCCAAACAGCCCACCCCCCAGGCCATAAAACGACGTAGTTTAACACCAAAACTACGTCGTTTCGATGCCAACCCATCACAACCGTTTAAACCAAGCCGATCCAACGGTCCGGATCTTTCACCCGTAACCCCACTACCCGACCCGTTACCCGAACCAATTCTGACCCCTACTAAGCCAAACGACGACGTTTCGTTTAAACCTTCAGATCCAAGCCGTCCATCTCGTCTCATCCAACGGTTGAAATCAATCCCCCCATTCCATATATAAGCCTCCTACCACACCCTGCCCCCTATCCAATACCCCAGCTTCCGTCTTCACCTCCTTCCCCACGAAACCCTAGCCGCCCCCTTATCCCTCGCCATTAATCCCGGCGGCATGAACGCCGATGACCTCCGCCTGAACACCATAGAACCCCCTCACCGCCCTGAACATCGATCTGTTGGCCGTTTAGTTCGAATCCCTTCCCACCTTCTCGAATCTTCATTTGAAGATTCGAGTCGGAACCCGAGTTACACCAATCGACCTCAACTTCGCACCAGACAGTCCCCAGACCCCCCTCGTGACCAAACCATGCTTGGTTTGGTCCGAATCTGACCAAGGAAGCACGAATCCCGGATCTAATTTTTGGAACTTTAAAGGTCTTCGTCGATGGTCTGTGTTTTGTTCAAACTAAAAGATTAAGGTCTAATGGACCTTAATCGAAGTGTTTCTCATCTGAGAAACACTTCAATTAAAGCCCGTTCAGCCTTAAGAAAGGTCTGTCCGAATCCGAGTTAAGGCTTTTGATTTTTCAAGGTTTAAGGTGAGTTCTTTCTTTTCTTATTTGTTTTGGTTCATCTGATTGTGGTAAAGGTCTGTTCATGTTTTGTTTGTGTCCTTGACTTTTAGCAACTGTGCCTTGACCACTTTGTTTGAACCTATGCTGATTGATTGAGTCTTTCCATTTGTTTTGATAATGTGTATGTAAGTGTTGTGCAACTAGCTGATTTTCAAATTTGGACTGACTAATTGATTCCTCGGGTACCACTTTGCTTAGTCAGTGTAATTCAAATCATGTGTCGATACTGTTAAATGTCGGATTTTTGGTTACGATTGTGTATGTTAATGCTAATATAGTCGAGTCGACATGAGTCGTCAATTAGTTTCAACTGTCTGAGCATAGTGAATCGATTTGCTTCTGTTGAACATTTGTTGAAACAATTAAGAACCAATTTTGTTTACTTGTAGCTGTTGATTTGGATCAGTAATGTAAAAGGATTGTTTGGTTTAAATGCTGAATTGGAGGGCATGTGCACTCTTGCACAGCATTTGCACTGGTGCGCCTCATGTGCATTGGTGCACCTCATGTGTCTTGTGCACAGCCTGTTTTTCCTGCATAAAGGACTTTCAATTTTAAAATGGTT
Source organism: Nicotiana sylvestris (assembly GCF_000393655.2). NCBI lineage: Eukaryota > Viridiplantae > Streptophyta > Magnoliopsida > Solanales > Solanaceae > Nicotiana > Nicotiana sylvestris. The sequence goes on along the minus strand of NC_091058.1, from coordinate 131,572,953 downwards.
TGACAGCATATGCTGTCAGACATATTCTACTGCCCATGCTTGCTTTTAGTTAATAAAATAGGAAAGGAAAGCCTGCCAGGGAATGTTGATGGGGGTTAACACTTAAATAACTAATTGGAATCTGAAAAATAAAAAGGGCACATGGGAGGGGTATTGTGATATTAAAAAGAGGCTGTTAAAAGGAGTAGGAAGGAGGCTTATAAAAGGGGAAGACCATCTGATATTGGAGATACGGACAGAGATATAGAGAGGGGTTAGAGATAGTCAGATACAGAATTAGAGGCAGAGGGATTAGAGAAGAAACACACACACACTGTGAAGATAGAAAGAAGAGAGACACAGACAGACAAAAAGGGAGGAGAGGAAAAGAATACCATCTGATAATAGAGGTCAGAAAGAGCATAGATAGAGGAGAGTTGAAGTTCTGGAAAGAGACACACACAGAGATATAAAAAGGGGATTAGGATAGTCACAGACTTCCATCAGTTCTGAGAAGGAGGAGACATCTGATATATACAGGGGAGGGAAGACACATAGAGGGATAGACACAGACTTCCTTCAGTTTGGAAAGAGAGAGAACACCTGATATTAGAGGAGATAGAGAGCATACAGAGAAAGGATAGATTTGAGAAGAGAGAGCTGAATACATCCTTATTAACACACACAGGCAGATACAAGGGAGAAAGGATAGGAAAATCAGGAACTGTTTTCTTCATATTGTCATCTGGATTTCATCTGTTCCTCTGCTCATTCTGTTCCTTTCAAGTTTAAACTGAGCTCACTGGTTGTTAGTTTGCATTGGGTTACTTCTTGAAGTTTGGCCTATCTGGGGTTTTCTATTTCCACTGCCCTGTTTGTTGCCTGCTGTTATTGCTGCTGCACCTGTTGCCATTGTTACTTTGCTGATTTCCCCTCTTCTTCAATTGTCAAATATTTCCAGGTACACAACTCCTGAAACCATGTGTTGTTGAAAGTTTGAAGTTGAAGCAGAAATAAGGAAATGAACATCTGTTTATGTTATAATACCGGTGTTCAAAATAGGTTGTTGAATGTTAGTTTAGCCTGTATTCGTTTAACTGCAAACTGCAAACATTCTGTATAAATTAACATATATTCTAAGTTGAGATGAACAATTAGATAGCATTGGCTTGATAGATCAGATGTGTTTTTTAAGCATGCAACTGTTAGTTTTGTTTCAGTTATGATATCATGACATAGAATCATAGCAAGCATATGTATGTATTTTTGCCTAGATCTCTGAACCATCGAATCTGCTACATTCGTTTCTATTGAATTCAAGATAAGTGAACCCCGAACTAATTCTCATGCAGCATTACGTTAACAGGGTAATAATGTATGCTGACCCTGTTATTGGACTATTTATTTCTACATAGTTTCAATATGGGCTTCAATATAGATTCATCGTTTCGGAATAACGCGACTATTTTTGAGTTCAATTAACAGTTGGTTTTCCTAATAAACAACTGATTTCATTTATCAAGCCCAAAAGAGCTAGTTTCGCAATTCGAACTGGAAGATCGTTTTTTTTTGCAAATTTTGTGCACGTTATTAACAATCCCCTTAGCAAATCAACAAAACTTATTCACTCCTTAAAGACGAGGCATGAGATAATTCTTACCTCATAAACAACCAATTAGGCAATCAAGCAAAAATTTGGATTCATCATATATAGTAGGGATTTAGCATGTTAGTTGTTTAAACAAATAGGTTTAGTATTTTTTTTTCCTTTATCTTCCTAGAGACAAATGTATTAGAAATGTAGCCACTTTAGGATATCCTTCTCTAAAATAGAGGCGAGCCTCGCCAAATAAAAATGCAAAATTGTGGGGCCCTCAATAAATAACCATAACAATTATTTAGAGTCCAGGATAGGCCGTTTAGCGAACTTCATGGCCTTTCCCAGAAAGTAACAATACACTAGTTGCTTTAGGGGCACCTTTAATAACTTAACCTTCTTAAACACGGGCGCACATTGATGTGACCCAAATCCAAATCTCAACGGAGTCAGAATGTGTTGACGATCACGGGTGCATTGATTGTGACGTGTTTCAAGATGCATTTTCACGACGTTGCAATTCTATAAAAAATAAATGATAATAATAAAAGCGGTTTAAACTTAATAAAAGCACATAAGTCACAACATGTATTTAAATCAGATATCTAGCCATTATAACAATTTAAGCGACCGTGCTAGAACCACGGGATTCGAGGGTGCCTAACACCTTCCCTCGGGTCAACAGAATTCCTTACTTAGAATTTCTGGTTCGCAGACTTCATTTGGAAAAGTCGAAAATTTTCCTCGATTTGGGATTCAAGATAAACCGGTGACTTGGGACACCAAAAGCCAAACCTTTCCCAAGTGGCGACTCTGAATTAAATAAATAATCCCATTTCGAATATTGTCACTTAAATTGGAAAAACTCCACCCGCGCATCTTACCCTTCGGGGCGGGGCGCGCAAAAAGGAGGTGTGACAGCTCTGGCGACTCTGCTGGGGAATTAATGACCCAGAACCACTGGTTCAGGGTCCAAGAATTCGAGCTTAGAATAATTGTTATATTTGGCTTTATTATCTGATCTTTATTACATGTTTTGCATAAAAGTGCTAAATGTTGTCTTTTACCGCTTTTGATATTATCTGAACTGTATATAAACTGTGCCGAAACCCTTCTTTTCTTACCTCCGGGGAGAAGCTCGCTGGTCGAGACTCCCTATTCTGTTAGTGTCAATACCTGAAATAAGAAAGAGGTCGGACAAGTTACAAAGCCGGACGATCTCGCGGGTCCCCGGTACGTAGCCCCCTCCTCGACTCGAGTTGTCCGCTCGGGTACACAGTCTAGAACAAATACCGAGGTTTAAACCTAGTATAACGAAACTTCATGCCGGATCCCTAATAGGAACGCTTATTTGCATCATATTGCATTTGACTTAGGGGACTCAACACAGGGGTTGGGCCCGTCTAGGACAGGCAACCCGAAATGGAAAAGATCATTATGCTGCATTCCTATCTGTGTTGTGCATTTATTTGCTTCGATTCCGCATGTCGATCGGTTCCTAAAAAAAAAAGAGGGAAAAATAGCAGCGTAGGGGAGCTGCCATGGCGGACAACAGTAACTCGGAAGTGACGCAGAAACTATACGTGCGTGTTGACTGCCGGACTAGTTTGGGTGGTGTCGAAACAGCGGCAGCTACCATGTGAGAACATCGAAGCTCAGTCATGGTTGGGCATGGCAAAAGCTCGAACGGGGACGATGAAGCTTGGTGAGGGAGGATGTGCTCGTGTGAAGGTGTTGACGTAGCTGTGTGTGCGTCGATGAGGAGCTTGGAGGTGGAGGATGATGAAGCTTGGTGAGGGAAGCAGCCATGGACGTTGGGTTTTTTAAGAGTTTTGGGGAAGATGAAGATGGAGGGGGCGGGTAGGCTAGTTTAGGTTTTTAGGGTTTTCTTACTATTTTTTTTTTGTTTTTCTTTGTTTTATTTTTTGAAATGCAAGATAATAGGGTGTTGGGTTATGGACCGGGTTGACCCAGTTCGAAATGGACTGGGTCGTAGGGAAGATTGGGCCATTTTTTGGGCCTGTGGCTTGAAATTGAAGAAGAGGCCCAATTCCGACTTTCTTTATATTTTCGCTCTCTTTTCTTCTTTTATTTTTCTAAAACTAAATTATAAAAATACTTAAACTATTATTAAGAACTAAATTAAGTTATAAAAGCGCAAATTAACTCCCAATAACAATTAACGCACAATTAAGTATTAATTAAGCATAAAATTGTATATTTGGACATTAAATGCTAAAAATGCAAACGATGCCTATTTTTGTAATTTTTAATTTTTGTAAAACAAATTTAATTATTATCAATTATAGAATTAAATCCTACATGCAAAATGCGACATATTTTTGTATTTTTTATTAATTTAGCAAATAAACACGCACAGACAACTACAAATAATTATTCAAAATATCACAAAATTGCACACCAAAGAAAAATCATTTTATTTTTGAATTTTTGGGAGTAATTCTCATATAGGGCAAAAATCACGTGCTTACAAAGCATATAATTCAAAGTCTTGAAAAAATGTACTCGATCAAATTATAAAGATCTTTGTACGGTTTAAAGCAACCTGGGCACGTGTGGTATAATCGCCTCAGTAAATATTTGCTGAAAGAAGATTACATAAATGATGTTATTTGTCCATGTTTTTTTATAAAGAAAATGTCATCATAATTTGTTATACTTGTTGTTTATGTTGATGACATATATCTTGTTGGAACTACAGAAGAGCTCTAAAAAGTCAATTGAATATCTTAAGAAAGAATTTGAGATGGAATATCTTGGAAAAATAAAAAATTATCTTTGGTCTGCAAATTGAATATTTAGCAGACGAGATCTTTATCCATTAATTTGCCTATGCAGAAAGGGTTATTAAACGCTTTTACATGGACAAAGCGCACCCATTAAGTACACCAATGGGTGTTCGATCACTTGAAGTGAATAAGGATCCGTTCCAACCTCCACAAGAGGATGGGGAACTCCTTGGTCCTGAAATACTCTATCTTTGTGCAATTGTTATGCATTTATGTATCTTGCTAATGCTAACAAATGTGGTGCAGATCGTATTGGTTATGCAGATACAAGATTAGAATGCGGAGACTTAAATATTTGAAACAAGATTTTCATCAGGGGGAATAAAATACGCGATGCACTCTTTTTTACCTTACTAAGGTTTTTTTCCCATGGGGTTTTCCTTACAATGTTTTTAATGAGGCACCTAGCAATGCGTATTACTAAATATGTGTACTCTTTTTCTTTCACTAGGATTTTTTCCCACGTAGGTTTTCCTAGTAAGGTTTTAATGAGGCATATTATCTTTTAATGAACATCCAAGGGGGAGTGTTATAAATATATTATATTATGGATGTTCATTTAGTACCCCATTGTAAATAAGCTTCCTGAATAAGCTTATCCATATGGGACTCCGCTGTAAATATGTTTATCTATTTAGTACTCTATTGGAAATAAGCCTCCTGAATAAGTTTATCACTTCGGTACCCGATTATGAATAAACATTATCCCCGGTAGAAGATTATCCATACAGGATACAATGAGCTTATTCTTTCAGTACTCCGTTATGGATAAACATTACCTCCAGTAGAAGATTATCTACATCTGGTACAATGAGCTTATCCTTTCAGTACTCCGTTATGGATAAACATTACTCTTAGTAGAAGATTATCCATAACTGATATAGTAACAGCTTACACAGCAGCTTGCAGTAACAGCTTACACAACAACTTTCTTTCTTCTATAAATAGAAGCGATTTAAGTTCATTATGTATATCAGTTTAAAATTTAAATAATATATCAGTTTCTCTCTATGCTTATATTTATTTTATAGTCTTTATTTTATAACACCAACAAAAATGTATGTTTTTTTGGGAATAAAACATGCACCAAATTAGTTTTACGGGAATGCCCTTCCTCATTTCACTACAGTCCACTTCATCAAGCTAGGGTTTTCTCCTTCCTTCCTCTCCGTCACTATACTCCGTCCTCCAATTTCGTGGAGAATTTCCAATTTGCAGTCCGACCAAAAAAGCAGAGGTAAAATGAGCACTGTCGTACCTACTTCAGAGGAAGATCCTGCTCTTTCCGTTGTTCGGTTCACCGCTCAGTTGTCCTGGGCTGACGCTGGCCCAGAGGTAATCTCATCTAACACTCGAACTCTATTTGTGCTTGTGTCTGTGTCTGTTTTTATTATTTAATGTTTATATACAAATTATTTAGCTTTTACATGACTCTCTCAAATAATTCACGTGCTGTAATGTAGTTTCATTACTTAAAAACCGATGCTTTAAACAATCTGGATTTGATTTACCAATGGTTAACTATTGTAATGCGGGTGGTACGGTAAATTGCTATGTGGAATTCTGTAGGGACAGATATTTGGTTGGGATTCTGTGGTTGTTGTAGTTAAATATTTGTTTTGAAGGGATTTATATGATATGTTGATAGGTTGCGGAGCCTCAGGTGAATAGATTGTGCGTCGAGACACAGGAATGCATGATTGAAGGAAGGTGGTTGGATTTGGCTTCGTTGATGCTCACTTCTGCAGATTTGGTTTTTTCGAAAGCTTCCGAGAAAGGTGAATTTCGCACTTCAAGTGATTTTCATAACCTGTTATTAAAAGATGTAATTCGGAATAGTTTCTATGGGAATGGATGAGCGTTTGATGCTTAGGAGTATTTACCTGGAGATTGAAGTTTAAATCTCAGCTACAAAACTCAGTGTGAGTCCATCTAGTCCAATCTTGGTGGGTCGATTTACTCGACATGTTTGCTTGTGTGCTGTAAGAAGCTGCAGTTGGATTAGACAATGTGCAAACAATCTGGTCCAATACCACTGTCACTAAGAACAACAAGATATATAATCTGGGAATTCTCCATAGTTACACAGAAATCTCCAGAAGACAAGAGACAATATTATTATATTTAATAAATTTGTGAGTCCAGTTATGTAATTATCTAGCACATACTGTAAAATTAGATGCATAGAACTCACATGTACAGGAAGCAGCTGTTTTTGTTGACTTATATCTTTCAGTAAATTGTTTAGAGGCGGCTTTCTTTTCTTCATCAATGTGAAGCAATCTCTGATTGTCTGGCATATTGAAACCATCCTTTCTGATGTTATGTTTTCTGAAATTTTTTGTTTGTTCTCTTAGTTACGTAGTTTGCTCTAATTGGCTTCTACTTCAGATCTCGAGTGCATTTTCACTATAATCTGCAACCTTGTCAAGAAGCCGGAGAGTTTGGACCAAGTTCATGAGATGGCAGAGCTCATATCAACTAAACTCTCTCAACAACCAAATGATAAGCCTGCATTGCGCATAAAACTGTAATGTATCCTGGAGCTAATTACTTTACTTCCTGGAGTTTTCTTTATGGTGTCACATTACATTTTGTTCCTTCTCTTGTTTCAGCTTGTTCAATCTCTACAACCTGTTGGAGAATCCTTATAGCCGTTTCTTTGTATACATGAAGGCCCTTAATTTGGCCATTAGTGGAAAGGTCACTGAACATGTCTTGCCATCTTTCAAAAAGATAGATAGCTTCTTGAAAGAATGGAACCTTGGAATCAAGGATCAGAGGGAGCTCTTTCTTAAGATCTCAAACATTCTGAAAGAAGTTAAAGGGTAAGACTGAGGGACTTGTGTTTCCTGCAGCAATCTGAGCTTACAATTATGTATTCTTGTCTGACTCTCGTTCATATTTGCAGCTCTGCAAAAGAGTCTTTCAAGTTTCTGACAAAGTATTTGGAAACTTTCTCGGTTGAAGATGCTTATGCCATGAATGATGCAAAGGAAGAAGCTCTTCGTGCAATTATTGAATTTGTCAAGGCACCTAACATGATTCAGGTATATCTATGTTCAACAGAATTCTGAATTCAAATTGCTTGAGTGGACAGGAGACTTTTCTTTTTTAAAATTTTATGTGTAGACAATCTGCTGTGTTATTTAGACTCCAGATTGCCGAATGCCGCCTTTCACATGCTCTAATTGCTATTGTGTATTGTTTTAGGCATCAGATATGTTCTATTGCTAGCATGTAATGATTTAGGTGCATTAGAATATGCTCTTGTATCGTATGCCATGGTTTCCTGTGTCCTCACAGTTGATCTGAGTGCTTTGCAAGGTACTGGAATAAACATCCACCATCATACACAATGTGGCTTGATTTTACTATTTTAGATGAATTACTTTGAATTTTGCGATCTCCGAGCTATTAGGAGCTAATGAAAGCCTGTATCAAAATTTTTGGAGAGCAATTATGGAGTAGATCGCCAACATGATAGCATTGAAGAAATATCAAAAATGAAAAAAGAAGGAAATAATTGAGGAGAGTGGCTTATTAAATCTGCACTTTTTTCTTTTGCCATTATTTACTCTTGGCTTTTTAATATGGCAGTGTGGCTTGCTAGATATGCCTGCTATAGTCCAATTGGAGAAAGATGCTAAATATGCTCTAGTGTATCAGCTTCTGAAGATCTTTCTCGCTGGGAGGCTTAATGATTACTTGGATTTCCAGGAGGCAAATTCTGAATTATTAAAAACCTATGGTCAGTTCTTGCCTTTTTGCTAATTGAAACTTTGGTGTATTTTATGTGAAGCCTTAGGTTTTGGGATGCTGCTGTTGGCCTGATTATGCTAGTTAATGTTGCAGGACTTCTCCATGAAGATTGTATAGCAAAGATGAGATTATTGACGTTGGTAGCTCTTGGAATGACTGAATCCAGTCAAATTCCTTATTCCATGATCAGAGACACATTGCAGGTACTTTTTTATTGTCTATATCTTGTAGTTTGTATTTGTGCTCCACATTTTGGTCGTTTCATTGGTCTTTTGCTCTTTGCAGATTGATGATACTGAGGTAGAATATTGGGTTGTTAAGGCAATTTCAGCTAAGTTGCTTGACTGCAAGATAGATCAAATGAACCAAGCAATAATTGTGAGGTGTGCTTTCTGTGGTCCCCGTCCTTTATTACTTTTGCCTATGCTTTATTTAAAGAAGTTAGATCTGGTTAATTTAGCCTTTAATTGTTCTTCATTATTCATAGCTGTTTTCCTTTCCTTTTGTATGGGTGTTGTGCAGCCGATGTATAGAGCGTGTATTTGGGACAGACCAGTGGCAATTACTTCGAACGCAGCTTGCAACCTGGAGGGTAAATCATATTCTTCTTAAACTCATTTTTTTAGTCAATCTGGGTTCCAAGCGCAAGTGTGGCTAGTTACCATGATTCCTTTTCCTTCTCTGCTGGAACCCCTAGAAACGTATTGGTGCCAGCATATTTTTGTTGTCCTCCTACTTCTTATTGCTAGAACTCCCATTCTCATTTATATTGTGTCATTATGCTCTCTGTATATGATTGATGTTGACGGGTGTCAAATCTTTACAGGGAAATATTTCAGGGGTTATTAGTACAATTCATGCTAACAGGATAACTGAAGATACCACACAAACAATGCAAGGATTAGCGATCCGCTAAAGGTTGCTTATTTGTGGCAACTATTTTCTTTAAATATTTGGAGACTAGATTAATTGGTTCCCATGTAGAGCCAGCTCTTTGAAGTAGAAATTTTGACATCGGTTTCCTTCTGGGCAAAATTTTCCAAGAGTTTGTTAAGCTGCATTTGCTTTCTTTTCCTGTCGATGTTACATAGATGTAATTCTATGAGATCATGATGTTCAATTATACTTCGCCTGTTGATTCCGTATTTCCATGTCCAATTTTCACTTTGTAGGCACCCATGAATTCCATAATTGAGAACAAAGGTATCAAATGTATGTCTCCATGTCAATGGAGAATTGGAGATGGGTAGGGCCAGGGTGGACATTGCTTGTTAACAGTCTCCTCGGACTTCTCATTTGAACTACGTATACATCTTCGATTTGCTCTGATGGAGCGTTCACGAGTGACTGACGCTCAAAGTATCTGTCTTGGAAGCCTTCAGAAATATGATTAGTTCAGTACTTGCTCATTTTTCCCTTTTCGCGGTCCGATACTGGAAAGAATAAAAAACTTACGAAAGAGTATGTTGGCTTCGAACCTGTTAGGACAGATAAAGCTCTAGGCCAGCAGACCTTTGTGATAAGTTGCTAAAACAAGCGGGTCAGAAAGGCCGACGTTATATGATAAGTTGCTTCCAATGAAAAATTCGGATAAATAGATTTCTCCTCATTTAAACGGGAATTGACATTTGGTTCTCTATTTTTTGTTTGTAGAAAATCAATCATGAGCTCTAAGTTCTAACTTCTAAGAAGTGTTTTGAAAGGCGTGGGCATTGGGCGAGATGTTTTACATATGCCTCAGCAAGGCATAAGCACAGAGGCACGAGATGTAAGCCCCATGTGTATTTAAGTTTTAATATTTTATAAAATAATATAATTACAGTAAATATTTATAAATAATTAAAATTGCATAAAAATTGGAGAAAATTATTAATATGTGAAAAATATGTATAGTTGCTTCATCCCCATAAAAAAAACTAGTCAAAATAATTCATTATATGTTACTTACAAGTACAAGTAACTTGAGTTGAAAAAAATAAAGTTTTCTACATGGAAAAAAAAATGATGACTGCAATTTAAACTCTGAACTTGCTGTTATAGAGGAGAGTATAGTTCTTTTTCTCTTTGCAAAAAATAAAATAAAATTGATTATTCCTTGCTTTTGGGAGATAGTAACCAACTAGCGGACAAGAGAAAGAATTGGGAAAGACCATAAATTAGGGTTTCTAGCAATAAAAAAGGTCTCGACTTTTAAATTTAATGTTTCAATTCCTTTTTAAAACTTTCGAGCAATTACAAGCTGACTTTTCAGAATTTAGGTAATATATTAAGGACTTATTCAACAAATTTTGTTTTAATTTGAAAAAGTCTATGGGGCTTACGCCTCAATACAAAAGAGCGCCTCAATGCACGGACATACGTCCTGAATTGCTAGGCGTACGCCTCTTGAAACTTTCGCCCCCACCATCGCCTCAGAGCTTTTTTAACGCGCGTGGCCCCGAAAACGCCTTTTAAAACACTTCTTCTAACAAAACACCTAACGTTAAGCTTAGCTGATGGTGCATTGTTTGTATGCGGAAGAGCTTTTTGCGAAATTTAAAATGCAAAAAAGGACAAAAAGACAGGTAGAAAGTTTGTATCTTCTATAGTTTTTCTTTCCTCTAAGGGCTTCCCAAAAAAGCTTTATACTCATAGGAACAAGGCAGTAATGGGGGTAATGAAATAAAGCTACGTATGCTGGTCTCTTAGCTGAAGCATGAACCCAACCCGTGTGTACGTACTCCCAAAATCCCTAGATAGATTTTGATATGGTTATGTTTCTAATATTTGCTCTACAAACACTAAATAAGTTAAATTGGCAATTAATAGGTCTACATTTTTTCTCTCTTCGATTTCTTGTTCAGTAATGTTGACATCTATAGTTGCTCCACATATAACAATCCGATCGGTTGTTTTGCATTTTAGATCTCTGTTCCCCTAACTGAGATTCTCCATATGTGCTTTTACTGTTTTATGACTTTCGGGGATGGTTAGTTCGGATTTGGAAGGTTTCGGGTGGAAGTTGGAATACTTAGTTCCTTAATAGTGGCTTAAAATGATTAAGTTTGACTTGAGTCAACTTTTTGAGTAAGCAACCTCGGAACCGAGATTTGACAGTCCCAATAGGTTCGTATGATAATTTAGACTTGGACGTATGTTCGGATCGGGTTTCGGATGACCCGGGAGCGTTTGAGCGCTTAATATTGAAAGTTGGTGCATTTGTTTTCAAGTTCTTTAAGTTTGGGTTAGAGTAGATTTTGGTGTTATCGAGGTTTATTGGGGATTCCGAGCCAGGGAATAGATCCGTATGGTGATTTAAGACTTGCACGTAAAATTTGGTGTCATTCCGAGTAGTCTAAGTATGATTCGGCGCGTTTGGAGCAAGTTGAAAACTTGAAGTTCATAATTTGATTCAAATAGGTTTTGGGGTACGATTCTTAGTTTTGATGTTGTTTTACGTGTTTCGAGAGTTCGAGCAGATCTGTATTATGGTTATGGACTTGTTGGTGTATTTGGACGGGATCCCGGGTGGCTTGGGTGAGTTTCGGACTGCCCGGAGCTAAATCCCAAAAATCTGGTGTGTTGGTTCTGGTTTCCTTCTTCGCGATCGCGAGGGCTGTGTCGCATTCGCGAAGAAGAAAATATGAGGGGCGGAATTTGCTCTATACGTTGGCGACCCCTTTCCTGCGTTCACGAAGGTCTGGGACCTATGGCCTTCGCGTTTGCGTGAAGGGGCCAGCGTTCGTGCAGGGAGAAAGGGCTGGGGGTGTGAGATCGTTCCTCTTCGCGTTCGCGAGCTGGACCACGCGTTCGCGAAGCTCAGGCTTGTCAGACTTCGCGTTCGCATACGAGTCCTCCTGGGCCTGGGCAGCTTGCCTTCGCGACCACTATGGCTTTTTCGCGATCGTGAAGAAGAAATGCCTGGGCAGTGTGTTTTAAAAATGGGGACTTAGGCTCATTTTATTTATTCTCTCACTTGTTGGTCGAATTTAGAGTTTTTTGAAGAGGGGTTTTCACCTAGAACTTTGGGTACGTAATTTCTATACAATATGAGTTTAAATCACGCATTATAGTATAATGACCCGGCCAGTCATTTTGAGAGTATTAGCCCTGAACCCCTATTTATCGCTCCCTCTATTTCATTTTGTGGTTGCATGACTTGCCGGGAGGATTTGTTTTTGGTTTAGGAGTGAAATGAGACACTTAGTCCATAAAACGGAAGCTTAAGCTCTAGGAATTTGACAGTAGTTTGAATTGTATGAAAACGACTCAGGAATGGAGTTTCGATGGTTTCACTAGCTCCGTAGGGTGATTTTGGTCTTAGAAGCATGTCCAGATGTTGATTTGGAGGCCGTAGGTCATTTCGGCGTTAATTGGCGAAAGTTGGAAAGTTAGGTGATTTTTGGAAAGTTTGACTGGGGTGGACCTTTTGATATCTGGATCGGATTTCGATTCCGAAAGTTGGAACATGTCCGTAATGTCATTTATGACTTGTATGCAATGTGAGCACGTGATTTTTGCCTCGCGAAAACTACTCCAAAATAAAAAAATAATAAAAAATAATAAAACAAAATTCTCTTAGTGTGCAATTTTTAGAATTTATGTGGCATTTATTAATTATTTGTGTTTTGTCCGTAAATGTTTACTTTGTTATAGTTAAATAAAAAATAAAATAAAAATACATGTTGCATGCATATCTAGGATTTAATTATGCATTTAAGAATTAATTAAAAAATATAAATCACAAAAATATGCATTTATCTTATTTTTAAATGTGCCATTGTGTGATTAATGTTTTGTCTTGTATGTTAATGGTTGTTAAAGGGTGATTAATATTTTTAAGGCTGATTTTGATTTTTATAATTAAAATTAAGAATTTCATAATTAGGAATAAAATTAGAAAATAAAAAAAAGAGTTGAAAATAATAGGCAAAACGGATCTGGGCCAACAATTTTAAACAAATATTAGGCCCAAAATCACAGCCCATACCCGCCCCAATCCAGTCCAACTCAGGGGTAAACCAAACGACGTCGTTTGGCCATCTTTCATCAAGGCCGTTTGATTAAATCAATCCAACAGTTAAGATTCCATACCCTTACCCGTAACCCCCTACCCGACCCATTACTCGACCCAACACTTTCCCCCAACTTAAACCAAACGACATCGTTTGGTTAAGTGAACTGATCCTGACCGTGGATCATGTTTGATCTGACGGTCAAGATCAATCCACCCACCCCTATAAAAGCCTAAATCCTACCCCAGCCCCCCCAAAGCAAATACCCCCCTGTCCTGTTCATCGTCTCTTTCAAGAGATTAGATGAACTCCACCGTCCACCACCGTGCACCGCCCATCGAAAATCGCCTCACGGCGGTTCCGGTGGTCCAAACAACCCCACCTTAACACCCTCGACTCCTCTCAACCTCCTCGTTCCAAATCCATAACCCATATACCTCGAATCAGGCCCCAATGTCTCGAATCTTCGATCGAAGGTTGGTCTGAAAACCCAACTTTCTCCGATGGCCTCCAAATTAACACCATAGCTTCCCCTAACTACCCTCATTACAGATCTGTTGTTCGTTTGCCTCGAATCATCTCAGAGCTTCTCGAATCTTCATTTGAAGATTCGAGTCAAACATGAACTCACCCAGATCCGTCTCAAATTCACACCAAATAACCCCTAGGCCTACCTCACCCCTAAGTCATCTTTTGTTCCCTTCAAATTTGCCCAGAATTGGTCAAACCCTAAAACGGAAAATCTGAAACCCTAAAAATGCCAAATTGTGGAATTTGTCCGATTAATTAAGGGATTGAGGTCTAAGAGACTTTAATCGAGGTATTCTCAATTGAGAATACTTCGAATAAAGTCTGTTCAGCCTCAAAAGGTCCGAATCCAAGTTGAGCCTGTGTCCGAATAAATTTGAAGATTCAGAGGTATTTTTCCTACTTCTTTTTGTATCCTATATGTATATTGTTGTTTGTTTCAGTAGTGTGTGTAATTTTCCTATTTTTGTTTATTTGATTCTGTTTATTTGATCAAAATTATAGCATTGTCTCTGTTTGTTGTGATTGTTTACAATGTGTATAATCGACTCGATTAAGTTCGTCGATTAGTTGTTTTGTAAATTCTTGTTTCCGTTAATGCTGATTGTAACAGCCTGTTTATCTGTTTTGGATTGATTATTATCATTTTGTTGTAATCAGTTAATTAGTTCTTGCCAATTAGTTGGTTCTTGTTTGATAAGTCAGAAAGTTTGTCAAACATGTGTGTGTTGATTTCTGAGCAGTTAGTTTCAGGCAGTGTCAATACTGACAATGCCCCTGCATTCATGCTAATCTCAATTTCAATTCAAATTTGTTCTGTTGAGTTCTGTGTATTGTTAATATGTTTGTATGCAAGTTCAGTGTTCAATCTGAATTTAGCCTTCGTCCATTAGCTATTAGACATTGGGTTTGTTGGATCAATTAGCTATTGCATTTCCCTGTTTAGCACAATCTGTGAGGATATAATAGCTATTTGATGTTAGGCAGATTAGTTTAAACAATGGATGAATTTGGGCAGTTTTAGTCTGGGGGCAGTAATATTAAGGGATTCTCAGGGGTATTTTTGGGAATGAAACAGTAGGAATAATATGATAGTATTAGTGTGCTAGTAGTGGGATGTTAATGGCTATTAATTAATCATAATGGGGAGACAAAGGGAATTGGGACTGCTGAAATAAGGGGAAAAGGTATCCTTAATGGCTGTTTGATTAGAAAAGCAATTTTAGTGCTATTTGAGTGGATTTTTTCTGGTTTTAAAAGAAAGGGGCCAGGCAGCACTTAAGGGGGGAGACTTGTATAAGAAGAGGGTTTATGGACTGATTTCAGGGGGAACGGAGATAGGGCAGACAGAGGAATCTGAAAGAAAGATGTGGACAGTGAGAAAAATTGGGCAGAACCCAGATAGAAAGAAAAAGAGAAGAAAGAAAAAAAGAGATAGAAAGAGAAAAACTGAACAGAAACAAAAGAAAGAAAGGAAATCTGCATTTGAATCTGAAAAAAATAGAAAAACAAAATAGACATAGAAAGAAACAGAAAAAGAGAATCAGACAGAGGGAAACAAATCTGAAACAGATAGAGAAGAAAGAAAGAAAATCTGAAACATTGTTTTCTTGAATCTGTCCATGTTTGTTTGTTGATATTGTTTGGTTTAAATTTGAAATTTTTCTTAAAATTCTTTTACTGTTCGTCTGGTTCCACGGGTCTTGGTGTTTTGCTCAAATCTGCTGAGTTATTTGGTATATTCTGCTGGTTTTGTTGCTGCTGCTACTGCTGAAATTTGCCTCTTTTACCCTCATTTCCAGGTATATATCTTTAGACTCATGTTGTGGAAAGCTTCAACATTGCCAAATAAATGAAGTTTGGAATTATAATTATGTCTTCTACTCGTTTAAGTCTATTAGTTTAAATTTTAGTTTTGTTTCAGTTGGTTAATAGTAGTATGCTTGACATGATGACTATTAGTTAATCATTCCCTTTTGAAGTACGTATAAGCGTTGTAATAATGTTATCTATTTCAGAATTTCATTAAGTATAGTTATGTTCAAATTGTCAAGACAGGGAACATGGCAGAAAAGTTGGCCATTAATTAAATCTTGTGATATTGTTGGTTAAGTATAGAATAGAATGGAAATATCAAGATACTACATTACTAGCATATCTTGTCAAAAAGTCCGATTTTATTTAAAGTTAGATTGATGTAAGTTGTATGTTGTTCATATATGGCATGATAACGGTTATGTGCATAGCCATAGGTGAAAGGTGAGTTGATATAATCCGTCACAATGTTGGAATATTATGAAATGGTTCAGATGTATAACTACGTTATATGTAATGTCATTTTATTAAATCAACTTGTAGAATAATTCTCTTTCTTATCAACAAAGGGTCCTTTTATTTTAATTCACTTCTTAAAAATAGTATATAAAAAATAATGTCAATGATCTTACAAAGTGTGTCTTTAGTGACTGTAAATGGCTTGCATAGGCCGAGAATAAAAATTGGTTTGATTTTATATATCATCGTAAGCAAATTAACCGAATAATTATAACTTTGGACTAAAAACAAGTAGATGAGAAGGAGGTGGGATTTGCGAATACGAATCGCCACATCTAAGTCAAAAATGTACAAAAATAGAGTTCGCTTTAGATATAATTTCTTCGAAAACTATTAGTTTGTTTATCAAATTAATTCTTTTCCTAGTTTTGCATGCAATTCGCTTTTTGGGTATACAAATATTGTATTCACGACAAAAATGGTAGTTTTAGTTACACGTTTTTTTTATCACTAATTCTTTAAAATTTGAATAGTTTTGAGGTATATAATTCATATGAATAAAACTTGTGGTCAACACATAATAAATTTTGAATTCTTTTTTTTGGAGATGTCCAAATCGGTGATTTCCCATGACTTTCATATAAATGGACATAATAAACATTTGTAGAGAATTTATAAAGAATGTTTTGTGTAATTAGGGATGCGTTCGCGTGACCTGATTATACTTCTAAAGGCAATTCGGATTATGCGTTCGCGCAACTTCGAGCAAACTTTTAATAAAAGAGGTTCTTCGGAGGATGTTAAATTAAACCAGAGATGTGCAGTTCACTATTTAATCATACAAGAGTGACGATGTTCATAACTTTATTTTTAAGCACAATTTCGAACATAAGTTTTTTTTATATAATAAAAATATGCAAAAAATAATATTATCAATCTTATCGTGTACACGTATGCGTGACACGATTCTTCATATTTATAAAAAAAAATATATATAACACGAATATACGTACGCGTGATTCGTTTAAGGGTCTAAAACTTTGAACAATCTAAGGCGGTAACAAAATCATATAACAACAAAAAATGTATTTAGTAAATCAAGATAATTAAGGCCAAGTATAAAAAATGGTTAAGCGACCGTGCTAGAACCACGAAATTCGGGAATGCCTAACACCTTCTCCCGAATTAACAGAATTCCTTACTCGGATTTCTGGTTCGCAGAATAACAAACAGAGTCATATTCTCCTCGATTCAGGGATTAAAACCGGTGACTTGGGACGCCTTAAAATTCCCAGGTGGCGACTCTGAAATAAATAAACAAATCCCGTTTCGACTGTCCTTAAATTGGAGAAAACCCCTCGCACCCTCGCCGGGGCGGAAAATGGATGTGTGACAGCTCTGGCGACTCTGCTGGGGAACGAACCCAGAACCACTGGTTCAGGGTTTAAGAATTCGAGCTTAAAATAACTATTATAGCTGGCTTTTTTTATTATCTGATTTTTACATGTTTATGCTTAATGTGCTAAATGATGCTTTTACCGCTTTAATATTATTTGAATTGTGTATATAAAACTGCTACGAAAACCCTCCTTCTTTCTGAGTCTTCTGAATTTATGGTGTACACGTGCGCGTGGCCCACCTTTCTGTTAAAAGTCATACCAAATAAGACGAAGTTGAGACAAGTAACTAGGCCGGTAGACTTTCGTGCTCCCGGTACGTTGCCCCCACTTCGGCTCAAACTGTCCGTTTGGGTAAGCCAGATCTAGAACAATCTGCCTCAGGTTTTTCCCTTAGAATAACTCAGCCATGTACCGGATCCCTAGTAGGAACGTCTATTTTGCATCATGTACATTTGGCTTTGGAGACTCAACACAGGGGTTGAGTCTGTCTAGGACAGGTGAACCCGAAATGAAAAGACCATCCTGATGCATCCTACTTGCTACTTGTGCATTCATTTGCCTCGGATTAGCTTGTTGACCAACTTAATTGAAAAAAAAAAATCATTGTGAGAGCCGAGGAATAAAATGGGTTGTTTTAGAAAATTCCCAAAAATAGTTTTAAGTTTTGAAAAAAAGAAGTGTTAGATAAAAAAAAATATAAAAAAAATGATTTTTTTTATTTATGAGTGTCTGTTTTCAAAATAAGTCTTGATTTTGTTAAAATTAATCGTAGATACAAAATGAGCGCCACCCAAAACCCACCATCCGCAAATACAGATGAGTTTCTATTTCGGCTTCAGATGTGGTGGCATGAGTTAGGAGAAGATGGTCAAAAATGGGTCGTTGAGCATTTGGGGACTCTCACAGATATTATGAAAGTTAAACCACGTAATAACTTAATTGCGGCAGTAATAACTTTTTGGGACCCTGTTCACAATGTCTTTCGCTTCTCTGATTTCGAGCTTACTCCTACATTAGAAGAGATAGCTGGATATGCCGGTTTTGCTGGAGATTTATGAAACCAAAGTCTTATATTCCCAAAAGCTCCCTCAGTGCATCGATTCTTTGGGCTTCTGAACATCAGTAATCAAATAAGAAAAAGCAATGTTATCAACGGGTGTTGTTCTTTCAACTTCCTATATTCAAGGTTCGGAAAGCCAGATGGATTTGAAATTCATGAGAAGGGCCTTACTAACAAGCAGAATAGAGACACCTGGTAGATTCACCGTCGCTTAGCTTTCATGGTGGCTTTTCTAGGAATCATGGTCTTCCCAAACAAAGAACGAACAATTGATATTCGCACAACTAAAGTCGTACAGGTCCTCACTACCAAGGAAAATCACACCCTTGGCCCGATCATTCTCCCAGACATTTATCGGGCATTGACTTTATGTAAATCAGGGGCAAAGATATTCGAAGGGTGCAAAATTTTGTTGCAAATGTGGATGGTTGAACATCTCCAACATTACCCCAAATTCATACAGTATGGTCCAAGCCATGATAATTTCATCGAGAGTTATGAAGAAAGAATAAAAGATTATAAGTCTCCAGAAGGGGTCGAATCCTGGGTGTCTCATCTAAGATCTTTAACGGCAAGTCAAATTGAGTGGACTTTGGGATGGCTCCCGGTAAGGGAAGTGATACACATGTCAACCTCGAATAGTTATTTGCTACTATTGGGATTGAGAAACATCCAGCCATATGCGCCACAAAGAGTTCTAAGACAACTAGGGAGATACCAAGTACTTCCTGATGATGAAGATCTGAGTATGCAAGTAATCGAGTTACACCCTGAAGCCACTCTTCCCGAAGCTTTAATTCAGCAGATGTGGAATGGATGTCGATACTTGAAAGATGATACTCAAGTTCCAGACACTACAAAGGGCGAGATAAATCCAGGATATGCAAGGTGGTTTGAGAAATGGTCCCGCGTGGATGACGCACCAGAACCCGATCTAAGAAGGCCAACAAAAAGACCCCATGTTCAAACCTTTAACGATAAAATCCAAGAGCGGTTGATTTGGGGAGAAAAGGAAAAGGGGTACAAATCGACTATTCATGCCCTAAAGAAAAATCTGAGGAGCCTCAGTTTGGAGAAAGATTTGCAAGACAAGAAGCAGAAGGCGAGAAGAAGAGTCTAGCTTGTGAGAATAAAAATCTTCACACTCAATTTCAAAAAATGAAGAAAGCTTCTGAAACACCAATGAGGAGTTGGAAGGATCAAAAAATCATCGCCAATCTTTTGGAAAAAATGCAAAATTGTGATTCCATTTCGGCAAAAACCGAAAAGGCGTTGAACAAAGCTAAAGAAAGAATCCAACAATTAAACGAAGAGGCCAGATCTAATAAGGAACACCAAGTAAGGCAATCTGAAGAAGACAGGGCACAATTCAAGAAGGAGAAAGACCGTTGGATACATTCAGAAGCCCAACTTCATGCACAACTGGAAGAAGCAAGGAGATACAACAGAGAACATCAGCACGCAGACATCGATAGAGAAAGAGCACAGGCAAGACTCGATCAGGCCAGACTCCGAGCTCAATTAGAGTCAGCTTTAGACGTGAAGACCGTATCAGAGATATAGCCACCACTCGCCAACAACAACTGCAAAACCAAGACCAACATCTCCAAGATTTCAGGGCACAAATCCATGATTTAGCGGTTTACACCTCTCAAAGTTATGTAAACTGCCAAGGGATAGATTATGAGAGGTTTATAGAGCACGCACCTATTTTTGCCCGTCATCTGGCAATGGAGTTAGAAAGAATGTATCGTACGCTGGGAGGTCATCCGGGTCAAGCCCCACCATGAGCAGATGATCCAATAATTGAAAACAAAAGTGGGAAGTGGAGCCTGTTCACACTATTGAGAGTTATGTCTTTTGTTTGATTTGGGTTTGTGTCAAGTTTTAAACCGTTTTTATAATGTTTTCCAAATGTAATGTCTGTTCCATCTTTGTAAAATAAATAAAAGTGTTGACAATTGCTTTACGTCCACGCAAGGTCTGATTCATGCAGGGGCATGATACATAGGCAATCTCTATAAGATTCGACCACATCCACAATCATAAAAAATAAAATAAGAGTGAGTGACAATAAAAAGAAAGGCCAAGAAAAGTGGAGATGACACAAGCAACCGAGCAAATGCATAATAGAAAAGGGTTATTTGTCTAAGAACATTGCATCTCAACGTGTAATTATATATGTGTTAAACTCTCAAAACTAACAAGTTTGCTCATTTCCAGAATTCAAGCAGTTAGTTTCTCTAAGAGTATACTGGCATATTATCATTATCACACGAGATCAAAAGGAACAATACCCGAAAGTATGTCTATCCCGGATATCGATACAGGTATTGAGATAGAGGAGATGGACGTCGGTAAAATGAAAGAAGAAATGCTTAAACTCAAGCAGCAAATGGCTGAGATGTACCGGGCCTGGTCTACAGGGCAATCACCCTCATCTTACCTAGCTAACCCTGCTCCATCACTAGCCCAAACTCAGGATAATCTTACCACTGAACTATCCCCAAATTTCCCCATCTACCAACACTACCGAGGCACCACCTCTCAGACACCGCAGTCTCCACCGCCTAAACCAGTTCCATACCTTCCTCCACCAGTAACTCCTGTTTTCATAGCACCTCCCCCGGCTACATTCCACAAATCTCCTAGTGAGCCTATATTCCAGGCCCAGGACAACCAATACTACCCCCCGGAGCCCACCTTCAAAGCCTCAGAAATCCATTCATCTACTCCTCGTTTTGACCTCCCAACAGAAATTGACAAGCCAGTCAAAAATGCTGAACAAGAAGAGATGTTCAGGAAGGTCAAAAGCCTAGAACAATCGTTCCGAGACATGCGAGGGTTAGGAGGACAGGTCAGTGTGGCCTACAAGGATTTATGCTTGTTCCCAAATGTGCAATTGCCAGTTGGTTTCAAGATGCCCAAATTTGACCTATACAATGGGCACGACGATCCAGTAGCCCACTTAAGGGGTTTCTGCAGCAAGATGCGAGGAGCCGGGGGAAAAGATGAATTATTGATGGCTTACTTCAGTCAAAGTTTGAGCGGATCAGCTTTGGAGTGGTATACACGCCAGGACCATGGGAGATGGTACACCTGGGATGACCTGGCACATGCATTTGCTTACCACTTCCAATACAATCTGGAAATCATCCCAGATCGACTATCTTTGACAAAATTTGAGAAAAAGCATAATGAAAGTTTTAGAGAATATGGTTTCCGGTGGAGGGAATAGGCAGCAAGGGTGGATCCTCCTATGAAGGAAAGTGAAATGGTAGACTACTTCCTACAAGCCCTAGAACCAACTTACTATGCCCATTTGGTTTCAGCGATAGGAAAATCATTCAACGAAGTAGTGAAGATGAGAGGTATGGTGGAGTAAGGCCTCAAAACAAATAAAATCATGAGTTATTCGGCTATTAAGGCGACTACTCAAGCTATTCAAGGCGGAGTAGGAGGAATTGGAAGAAAGAAAAGGGAGGAAGCAGCGGTGGTTGATTCAGGAACTTGGTCGGGATCTGGAGGTTCACCGCATTACTACAATCAACATCGATCCCACCAATCAACTTACCACCACAATTCACCCCAACACTACTATCACCCGTCGGAACCTCATTTTTCCATCAATCATGCACAAGCATACAATCAACCACCTGCCCACGCTCATTGGCGTGCCCATGTCATACCAAGTACTTACCCACGAACCTACCCCGGACCAGGTTTCAGGCCTAGTCAAGCATTCAGGGGTGAAAGGGGACAGAAAAAGAAAACCTTCACTCCATTGGGTGAATCCTACACTAGTCTGTTCCACAGGTTGAGACAGCTAGACATGCTAAGGCCGATACAATCCAAGCTGCCCAATCCTCCTCCAAAGAATCTGGACTACACCATAAGCTGTGAGTATTGTTCTGGTACACCAGGCCATGATACAGAAAAGTGCTGGCATTTGAAGAATGCAATACAAGAGCTGATTGATACTAATAAAATTGAAGTTCAAACCCCTGAAGCTCCCAATATCAACAGAAATCCAATGTCAACCCATCAGGAGGCCAATATGATAGAAATAGTACGGGCTGATGGGGAAACAAATAAGCCATCGCAAACCGTCATGATGATTAGGTCTCATGAAACCAAGCCAGATGAGCAGTTAACAGAGGAGAAGTCGGTGCCTAAGCAGAACAAAAATGGTGATGAACCATCTGTGGTAGTTGAGAAGGGATCTTCGAGCAAAGTTGCTACAAAGCAGATAAGATCAAAAGTGATTGTACCAGGGGTCGCCAGCAAACCCATTGTAGTCGTGGAAGGAGCCCGTGTAGATCGGGTCATTATCAAGCCGGTAACCCAGTTACCAGTGATCAACAACAAAGCCATTCCATGGAACTATGAACGGGTGACGGTAATGTATAAAGGAAAAGAAGTAAAGGAAGAAGTCTGTGAGGTGCAAGGCTTGACTCGTTCGGGAAGATATTTCACTCCCGAGGAGTTAAGAAAAACTAAAAATAATCCAACACCAATAAAGAAAGCTGTGACGGAAGAAGAAGCGGAAGAGTTTTTAAGAAAGATGAAGCCCCATGACTATTCTGTTGTGGAACAATTGAAAAAGACGCCCGCTCAAATTTCATATTTGTCATTACTGATCCATTCAGAGGAGCATCGTTAAGCTTTGATGAAAATCCTGAATGAGGCACACGTTCCTGATAAGATCTCCGTAAATCATTTGGGAAGAATAGCCAACAGAATCTTTGAGGCAAACAGAATTACAGTTTCTGATGATGAACTGCCTGTGGAAGGTACTGAGCACAACAGAGCTCTTTACCTCACATTGAAATGTGAAAACTCCGTAGTAACCCAGGTATTGGTTGACAACGGGTCAAGCACAAACATCTGCCCTCTCTCCACTCTGGGCAAGTTGAAAATCAAAGAGGAGAGGATCCAGAAGAATAGTATTTGCGTACGGGGGTTTGACGGTGGAAGCAGAGATTCATTTGGCGACATAGTGCTGGAGCTGACAATAGGGCCAAATTCACGATGGAGTTTCAAGTGTTGGATATGACTGTTTCCTATAATTTGCTGTTGGGCCGACCATGGATCCATGCCACTAAAGCAGTCCCGTCAACACTACACCAGGCAGTCAAGTTTGAATGGGATCAACAGGAAATAGTTGTGCATGGGGAGGACAGTTTAAATGCTCACAACGGTGCCATTGTACCGGTCGAGGGAATAGAAAGTGACCAGGGACCATGGGTCTACCAGGTTTCCGACACAATGTCGGTAGAGAAAATTCCAGAGGGGAAATACATTCCGAATCCAAAAATAACCTCTGCATCAGTCATGGTAGCCTATGAAATGTTAAAGAATGGTTTTATACCCGGCAAAGGGTTGGGCTCATCTTTGCAAGGCATTATACAACCAGTATCTCTCCCCGAGAACTGGGGAACTTTTGGTTTGGGATTCGTACCCACTGTCACAGACATGAGAAAAGCCAAGAAGCCAAAACAGAAGGCATGGGTCCTTCCAAAGCCAGTCCCACATCTATCAAAATCTTTTGTCAAGTCCGGTACCAAAAATCACCCGATAATAACAATTCCTAAATCCATGATTAATCCTGATGAGGAATTAATTGAAAGATTCGAAAAGCTGTTTGACGATGTGAATATGGTGGAAAGCGGTGAAAGTTCTAGCAACGCAGAAGTTCAATTCGTTGGGCCAGAGACAAGGCTTAATAACTGGAAAGCACTCCTCTCCCCATTCGAAAGGAGTCTTGGTAGTTTATTTTGATTTTCCTTCAGTTTGTTTGGGTTACCTCAAGGTTGTAATCCCAATGTTTATCTTACAGTTTGTTTGAAGTGTGCAAACCTTGTTATCTTTCATCATCCAATAAAATACAGTTTCCCTTTCATTATCATTCCTGATAGTTTTCTTTTCTTTTCTTCTTTTTCTGTACAGTTCTTTTTACGCTGGCTCTAGTGATATGGCATGCATGAGGAATCCTCAGCCCAATCTTAAAAATCAATCTGGTTCCGAAATAATAATTCAAGAAGTATATTGTGATTATGAGTCAGAATATGATGAGGAGGAGGCTTTCGAAGAGATTAGTAAAGAGTTAATTCATTTTGAAGAAAAAACCAAACCTAACCTGGGTGTTACCGAAGACATCAATATAGGGGGCACGAATAATATCCAAGAAACTAAAATAAGTGTCCACCTTGAACCAAAGATCCGAGAAGAGTTAATTAAAACACTCATCGAATTCAAAGATGTTTTTGCATGGTCATATGACGACATGCCAGGTTTGAGCACTAATTTAGTGGTTCACAAATTGCCCACTGATCCAATGGTGCCTCCTGTCAAGCAAAAGTTGAGAAAGTTCAAGCCGGATATGAGTGTGAGAATTAAAGAAGAAATCACCAAACAGTTGGAGGCAAAGGTCATTCGAGTCACTCGATATCCTGTTTGGTTGGCTAATATCATTCCTGTGCCAAAGAAAGACGGCAAAATTAGAGTATGCGTCGACTACCGCAATCTCAACAAAGCAAGTCCGAAGGATAACTTCCCATTGCCCAATATCCATATTTTGATCGATAACTGTGCCAATCATGGGATAAGATCTTTTGTGGATTGTTATGCTGGGTATCATCAAATTCTAATGGATGAAGAAGATGCAGAGAAGACGGCATTCATCACACCATGGGGAACTTATTGTTACCGGGTAATGCCCTTCGGTTTAAAGAACGCCGGGGCAACTTACATGAGAGCAATGACCACGGTGTTTCATGATATGATACATAAGGAGATTAAGGTATACGTGGACGATGTGATCATAAAATCGAAGCATCAGGTCGACCACGTTGGGGATTTGAAGAAATTCTTCTTGAGACTTCGCAGGTACAACCTCAAGCTTAACCCTGCCAAGTGCGCATTTGGTGTTCCATCTGGAAAGCTGTTGGGATTCATAGTCAGTCGGCGAGGCATCGAGCTAGACCCATCAAAGATCAAAGCCATCCAAGAATTGCCACCTCCAAGGAACAAAACTGAAGTAATGAGTTTGTTAGGGAGGTTGAATTACATCAGCAGGTTTATTGCTCAGCTCACGGCAACCTGTGAGCCTATTTTCAAATTGTTGAAGAAAGATGCTGCGGTTAAGTGGACTGATGAGTGTCAAGAAGCATTTGATAAGATAAAAGGATACTTGTCAAATCCACCCGTGCTGGTTCCGCCAGAGCCAGGAAGACCTTTGATTCTTTACTTGACAGTCTTGGAAAATTCCTTTGGTTGTGTATTGGGGCAGCATGACCTCACCGGCAGAAAAGAATAGGCCATCTACTACCTTAGCAAGAAATTCACAGCTTATGAGGTTAAGTACACTCATCTGGAAAGGACATGTTGCGCCCTAACTTGGGTAGCTCAAAAATTGAAACACTATTTGTCATCCTACACTACTTACCTCATTTCGCGTCTGGATCCGTTGAAATATATTTTTCAAAAACCTATGCCAACGGGGAGACTTGCAAAGTGGCAGATATTGCTCACAGAATTTGACATCATCTATGTGACTCGGACTGCAATGAAAGCCCAAGCATTGGCCGATCATTTAGCCGAAAACCCGGTCGACGAGGAGTACGAGCCATTGAAAACCTATTTTCCCGATGAAGAAATAATGCATATCGGTGAGATGGAGCAAATTGAAAAACCTGGCTGGAAACTTTTCTTTGATGGGGCCGCTAACATGAAAGGAGTCGGGATAGGAGCTGTAATTATTTCTGAAACAGGGCATCACTATCCTATTACGGCTCAACTTCGATTTTATTGCATCAATAATATGGCTGAGTACGAAGCTTGTATTTTGGGGTTAAGACTAGCCGCAAACATGGGCATCCAGGAAATCTTGGTCTTGGGAGATTCGGATCTTCTGGTACATCAAATTCAAGGAGAATAGGAAACACGAGACTTGAAGCTCATACCATACCGACAATGTCTGCATGATCTTTGTCAACGGTTTCGATCCGTAGAGTTCAAGCATATTCCAAGAATCCATAACTAGGTTGCCGATGCATTGGCTACCCTGGCATCAATGTTGCACCATCCAGACAAAGCTTATGTGGATCCACTACATATTCAAGTCCACGATCAGCACACTTACTGCAACATGGTTGAGGAGGAATTTGATGGTGAACCATGGTTCCACGACATCAAGGAGTATATCAGAATGGGGATATATCCAGCACAAGCCACAGGGGATCAAAAGAGAACCATTAGACGATTGGCAAATGGATTCTTCTTAAGTGGAGGAGTTTTGTATAAAAGAACACCAGACCTTGGATTATTAAGATGCATAGATTCTAGACAAGCTATGGCTGTCATGTCTGAAGTACATTCAGGAGTTTGCGGACCCCACATGAGCGGATATGTGTTGGCAAAGAAAATTCTTCGAGCTGGTTACTATTGGCTTACCATGGAGCGAGATTGTATCAGTTTTGTGCGCAAATGTCATCAATGCCAGATACATGGAGATTTGATTCACTCTCCACCATCCGAGTTGCACACAATGTTGGCACCATGGCCCTTCGTCGCTTGGGGCATGGATATTATTGGACCAATTGAGCCGGCAGCATCCAATGGGCACAGGTTCATTCTGGTAGCCATTGATTATTTCACCAAATGGGTTGAGGCCAAAACATTCAAATCAGTGACCAAGAAAGCTGTGGTCGATTTTGTTCACTCAAATATCATATGTCGATTCGGAATCCCAAAGGTGATCATCACAGATAACGGTGCTAATCTTAACAGTAACTTAATGAGGGAAGTATGTCAACAGTTTAAGATTATACATCGCAACTCTATCCCATATCGGCCCAAGGCGAATGGAGCAGTCGAGGCAGCCAACAAAAATATCAAGAAGATACTTCGGAAAATGGTAGAAGGTTCAAGATAATGGCACGAAAAATTACCATTTGCGTTGTTGGGATATCGCACTACTGTTCGCACTTCAGTAGGAGCAACTCCTTATTTGTTGGTATATGGCACTGAGGCGGTAATTCCTGCAGAAGTTGAAATTCCTTCCCTTCGGATCATCGCCGAAGCTAAGATTGATGATGATGAATGGGTCAAAACCCGTTTGGAACAGTTAAACTTGATTGATGAAAAACGATTGGCAGCAGTATGTCATGGCCAATTGTATCAAAGAAGAATAGCAAGGGCATACAACAAAAGGGTGCGTCCCCGAAAGTTTGAAGTGGGTCAACATGTGCTGAAACGTATTCTTCCACATCAGGTTGAGGCAAAGGGCAAATTTTCCCCGAATTGGCAAGGACCATTCATTGTGACCAGAGTATTATCCAATGGTGCATTATGTTTAACAGATATTGAAGGAAAATGCATAGACATGGCTATCAATTCTGATGCGGTAAAGAGATATTATGCATGATTTTTCTTTGGTATAGTTATTAAATGTTTGTATTCGGCATTATTTCGAAGATTGGAATGACAAAGGCAATTTATTCTGCTATCCAAACACTGTACCCTTTGTTTCCCCTTTGATCCACATTCGTTTCTTTCTTACCCTCTCTTGGAATCAATGAAAAAAAAATCAAAAAAAAAAGAAGAAGAAGAAAAGCAAAAATAGAAAAATCACTATTATTGAGTGAACTACGTTTGACCTGATTCCTCAAAGAGGATACGTAGGCGCCTCACGGCTCGGTCATAGGGTGCATAATATGCATAATGTGCACAAAATGAAACATCAAGAGACCCCCAATCAAGAAGCAGGGGCAGGAATTGTATTGGCAAAGAGAAAAATGATTCCAAGAATTGTAATTTTAACCATACCAAAATTGTTTAACTTTTGATACCTTTTCATTCCAACCACATACCAAAAGAACTTTCGACCAATCTTAGAAAAGTGCCGAGTCAAGCAAATGGAGATGGTTCACAACACTCTGGTCCAAACAAGAAAAGCGATGAAAATGAGAGAGTCTTATAGGTGAAAATCCGCACGGGCACCATGAGACAACGGAAGCTGAGAGAAAGTAAAATGAGAGAGTCTTATAGGTGAAAACCCACAGGGGCACCATGAGACGACGGAAGCTGAGAGAAAGTAAAATGAGAGTCTTATAGGTGAAAACCCACACGGGCACCATGAGACGACGGAAGCTGAGAGAAAGTAAAATGAGAGAGTTTTATTGGTGAAAACCTTCGCAGGCACCATAAGGCAAAAAAGAATTAATAAATGAACAAATGAGGAAGGTTTGTCGGTGAAAACTCTTTTAGATACTGCAAGTCGAACAAGGTTTGTAAATTGGCAAAAGTAAAATTGGGTTGTGGAAATTTTGGGAAAGCAAAATAAAACAATTGAAAAAGAGATTGATTAAAAGACTGGGTTGATTAATCCAAAATGCATACCCTGATCATTGGTACCAGTAAATCCAATCAGATAAGTTCCTTATTCCTTCTCCAACAGTCATCCAAATTTGGATTTTTCTTTTCATTCTAGATTGTCGAAATCGTCATGTTTTCGTCACTAATAATCTTACTCTTCTAAAAGCTTTTGAGGTAAGTTTTGTTCCAAATAAATAAGAAGGAATGTCAAGGTGTACTACCAAGATTCAAGATTGCATAGGGCAAAATACGGCCATGACGGGCAGGAAGTAATAGGATGAAAATAAGATATGGATGTAAGAAAAGTTGAATCAGAAAAGTGTGCCAGGAGAGACATATGATTACAATTGAAAGGGTTTGAAGTGAAAACAACAGTTGGGAATCCTATAGTTAAGGATCAATTACAAGGACAAAACAGTCTTTTTTTTACCACTCCAAGGCAGTAAAATGAGACAAAGAGAAACCCCACCCTCAGCAAGAATTCCATAACTAACCACCCTGCTTTAAACTAACGAAATTTTCTTTGATTTGAAACAGGGGCAAAAACAACATTTGTGTCAGGAAACACCTGGTGAAGGAAGTATTAGCAATCAGGCGTCCACCTGGAGAACAAGGAAAGACAATGGAAGAAATAACAATCAGGCATCCACCTGGAGAACAAGGAAGAAGAAAGGAAATAACAATCAGGCGTCCACCTGGAGAACAAGGAAAGACAATGGAAGAATTAACAATCAGGCGTCCACTTGGAGAACAAGAAAGAAGAAAGGAAATAGCAATCAGGTGTCCACCTGGAGAACAAGGAAGAACAAAGGAAATAGAAGAAATCAGGCATCCACCTGGAGAACAAGGAAAAACAGTTGAAGTATTAAGAAATCAGGCGTCCACCTGGAGAATAAGGAAGAACAATGAAAGTGTTAGCAATCAGGCGTCCACCTGGAGAACAAGGAAGAGCAATGGAAGTATTAGCAGTTAGGCGTCCACCTGTAGAACAAGGAAGAGCAATTGAAGTATTAGAAGTCAGGCATCCACCTGGAGAATAAGGAAGAGCAATGGAAGTGTTAGAAGTCAGGCATCCACCTGGAGAATAAGGAAGAGCAATTGAAGTATTAAGAAATCAAGCGTCCACCTGGAGAATAAGGAAGAGCAATGAAAGTATTAGAAGTCAGGCATCCACCTGGAGAACAAGGAAGAACAATGGAAGAATTAGCAATCAGGCGCCCACCTGGAGAACAAGGAAGAGCAAAGGAAGTATTGGCAATCAGGCGTCCACCTGGAGAACAAGGAAGAACAATGGAAGAATTAGCAATCAGGCGTCCACCTGGAGAACAAGGAAGAGCAAAGGAAGTATTGGCAATCAGGCGTCCACCTGGAGAACAAGGAAGAACAATGGAAGAATTAGCAATCAGGCGTCCACCTGGAGAACAAGGAAGAGCAGTTGAAGTATCAGAAGTCAGGCGTCCACCTGGAGAACAAGGAAGAGCAGTTGAAGTATCAGAAGTTAGGCGTCCACCTGGAGAATAAGGAAGAGCAGTGAAAGTATTAGAAGTCAGGCGTCCACCTGGAGAACAAGGAAGAGCAGTTGAGGTATCAGAACTCAGGCGTCCACCTGGAGAACAAGGAAGAGCAATGGAAGTATTAGAAGTCAGGCGTCCACCTGGAGAACAAGGAAGAGGAATGGAAGTATTAGCAGTCAGGCGTCCACCTGGAGAACAAGGAAGAGCAATGGAAGTATTAGAAGTCAGGCGTCCACCTGGAGAACAAGGAAGAGCAACAGAAATATTAGCAATCAGGCGTCCACCTGGAGAACTAGGAAGAACAATGGAAGTATTAGCGGTCAGGCGTCCTCCTGGAGAACAAGGAAGAGCAATGGAAGTATTAGAAGTCAGGCGTCCACCTGGAGAATAAGGAAGAGTAGTGAAAGAATTAGAAGTCAGGCGTCCACCTGGAGAACAAGGAAGAGCAGTTGAGGTATTAGCAATCAGGCGTCCACCTGGAGAACAAGGAAGAGCAATGGAAGTATTAGCAATCAGGCGTCCACCTGGAGAACAAGGAAGAGCAATGGAAGTATTAGCAGTCAGGCGTCCACCTGGAGAACAAGGAAGAGCAATGGAAGTATTAGAAGTCAGGCGTCCACCTGGAGAACAAGGAAGAGGAATGGAAGTATTAGCAATCAGGCGTCCACCTGGAGAACAAGGAAGAGTAATGGAAGTATTGGCAATTAGGCGTCTACCTGGAGAACAAAGAAGAGTAATGGAAGTATCATCAATCAGGCGTCCACCTGGAGAACAAGGAAGAGCAATTGAAGTACCAGAAGTCAGGCGTCCACCTGGAGAACAAGGAAGAACAGTTGAAGTAATCGAGGTCAGGAGCCTCCCTGAAGAACATAATGGCAATTTATTTTGACATTGTGGGTTGAAGTCAAAAACCCGCCCATATAAGAAAGGAGCACACTTAGAATCAATAAAGCAGAGGAGTCCAATCAAATCCCCAGCAGAAAACAACAAGAGTCCCAAACAGAGGAAGGAAATACGAGACACAATGAAAGGAAATGCGGAACAAGTCAGAAGCAAAGGATGCCCAAGAGTCACCAAGACATCAAAACAGCAAGAAACGCAAGGGCATGATCTAGATAAGATTTTGTAATTCATATACCATAGTCTAGTTTAGCTTTTTGTTTTTCCTTTAAAGCAGGGTGTAATAAGGAGGTCAGCAAGCAAAAAAAATAGCACGCAACAGCAGTAACATCACAGTCCCATGGTAGTCCCAGCTACCAAAACTTCCCGAACTACATTGACCTGATTCCTTTATAGCCAAGGATATGTAGGAAACCTTTGAAGCAGAGGTTCAGTCAAATCTTTCAAAAAATGCTTCCCACGTAGTATTCGAACAGACAAAAATCGCTCGTGTCCGCTCACTTTATCTTTGCACGAAAACTCTTCGAGTTTCCGCACAAAGAGGGGCAGCTGTGAGCACGTGATTTTTGCCTCGCGAAAACTACTCCAAAAAAAAATAAAAAAAATAATAAAACAAAATTCTCTTAGTGTGCAATTTTTAGAATTTATGTGGCATTTATTAATTATTTGTGTTTTGTCCGTAAATGTTTACTTTGTTATAGTTAAATAAAAAATAAAATAAAAATACATGTTGCATGCATATCTAGGATTTAATTATGCATTTAAGAATTAATTAAAAAAATAAATCACAAAAATATGCATTTATCTTATTTTTAAATGTGCCATTGTGTGATTAATGTTTTGTCTTGTATGTTAATAGTTGTTAAAGGGTGATTAATATTTTTAAGGTTGATTTTGATTTTTATAATTAAAATTAAGAATTTAATAATTAGGAATAAAATTAGAAAATAAAAAAAAAGAGTTGAAAATAATAGGCAAAACGGATCTGGGCCAACTATTTTAAACAAATATCAGGCCCAAAATCACAGCCCATACCCGCCCCAATTCAGTCCAACTCAGGGGGTAAACCAAACGATGTCGTTTGGCCATCTTTCATCAAGGCCGTTGGATTAAATCAATCCAACGGTTAAGATTCCATACCCTTACCCGTAACCCCCTACCCGACTCATTACTCGACCCAACCCTTTCCCCCAACTTAAACCAAACGACATCATTTGGTTAAGTGAACTGATCCTGACCGTGGATCATGTTTGATTTGACGGTCAAGATCAATCCACCCCACCCCTATAAAAGCCTAAATCCTACCCCAGCCCCCCAAAGCAAATACCCCCCTCTGTCCTATTCATCGTCTCTTTCAAGAGATCAGATGAACTCCACAGTCCACCACCGTGCACCGCCCACCGGAAATCGCCTCACGGCGGTTCCGGTGGTCCAAACAACCCCACCTTAACACCCTCGACTCCTCTCAACCTCCCCGTTCCAAATCCATAACCCATATACCTCGAATCAGGTCCCAATGTCTCGAATCTTCGATCGAAGGTTGGTCTGAAAACCCAACTTTCTCCGATGGCCTCCAAATTAACACCATAGCTTCCCCTAACTACCCTCATTACGGACCTGTTGTTCGTTTGCCTCGAATCATCTCAGAGCTTCTCGAATCTTCATTTGAAGATTCGAGTCAAACATGAACTCACCCAGATCCGTCTCAAATTCACACCAAATAACCCCTAGGCCTACCTCACCCCTAAGTCATCTTTTGTTCCCTTCAAATTTGCCCAGAATTGGTCAAACCCTAAAACGGAAAATCTGAAACCCTAAAAATGCCAAATTGTGGAATTTGTCCGATTAATTAAGGGATTGAGGTCTAAGAGACTTTAATCGAGGTATTCTCAATTGAGAATACTTCGAATAAAGTCTGTTCAGCCTCAAAAGGTCCGAATCCAAGTTGAGCCTGTGTCCGAATAAATTTGAAGATTCAGAGGTATTTTTCCTACTTATTTTTGTATCCTATGTGTATATTGTTGTTTGTTTCAGTAGTGTGTGTAATTTTCCTATTTTTGTTTATTTGATTCTGTTTATTTGATCAAAATTATAACATTGTCTCTGTTTGTTGTGATTGTTTATAATGTGTATAATCGACTCAATTAAGTTCGTCGATTAGTTGTTTTGTAAATTCTTGTTTCCGTTAATGCTGATTGTAACAACCTGTTTATCTGTTTTGGATTGATTATTATCATTTTGTTGTAATCAGTTAATTAGTTCTTGCCAATTAGTTGGTTCTTGTTTGATAAGTCAGAAATTTTGTCAAATATGTGTGTGTTGATTTCTGAGCAGTTGGTTTCAGGCAGTGTTAATACTGACAATGCCTCTGCATTCATGCTAATATCAATTTCAATTCAAATTTGTTCTGTTGAGTTCTGTGTATTGTTAATATGTTTGTATGCAAGTTCAGTGTTCAATATGAATTTAGCCTTCGTCTATTAGCTATTAGACATTGGGTTTGTTGGATCAATTAGCTATTGCATTTCCTTATTTAGCACAATCTGTGAGGATATAATAGCTGTTTGATGTTAGGCAGATTAGTTTAAACAATGGATGAATTTGGGCAGTTTTAGTCTGGGGGCAGTAATATTAAGGGATTCTTAGGGGTATTTTTGGGAATGAAACAGTAGGAATAATATGATAGTATTAGTGTGCTAGTAGTGGGATGTTAATAGCTATTAATTAATCATAATGGGGAGACAAAGGGAATTGGGACTGCTGAAATAAGGGAAAAGGTATCCTTAATGGCTGTTTGATTAGAAAAGCAATTTTAGTGCTATTTGAGTGGATTTTTTTTCTGGTTTTAAAAGAAAGGGGCCAGGCAGCACTTAAGGGGGGAGACTTGTATAAGAAGAGGGTTTAGGGACTGATTTCAGGGGGAACAGAGATAGGGCAGACAGAGGAATCTGAAAGAAAGAAGTGGACAGTGAGAAAAATTGGGCAGAACCCAGATTGAAAGAAAAAGAGAAGAAAGAAAAAAAGAGATAGAAAGAGAAAAACTGAACAGAAAAAAAAGAAAGAAAGGAAATCTGCATTTGAATCTGAAAAAAATAGAAAAAAAAAAATAGACATAGAAAGAAACAGAAAAAGAGAATCAGACAGAGGGAAACAAATCTGAAACAGATAGAGAAGAAAGAAAGAAAATCTGAAACATTGTTTTCTTGAATCTGTCCATGTTTGTTTGTTGATATTGTTTGGTTTAGATCTGAAATTTTTCTTAAAATTCTGTTACTGTTCGTCTGGTTCCACGGGTCTTGGTGTTTTGCTCAAATCTGCTGAGTTATTTGGTATATTCTGCTGGTTTTGTTGCTGCTGCTACTGCTGAAATTTGCCTCTTTTACCCTCATTTCCAGGTATATATCTTTAGACTCATGTTGTGGAAAGCTTCAACATTGCCAAATAAATGAAGTTTGGAATTATAATTATGTCTTCTACTCGTTTAAGTCTATTAGTTTAAATTTCAGTTTTGTTTCAGTTGGTTAATATAGTAGTATGCTTGACATGATGACTATTAGTTAATCATTCCCTTTTGAAGTACGTATAAGCGATGTAATAATGTTATCTATTTCAGAATTTCATTAAGTATAGTTATGTTCGAATTGTCAAGACAGGCAACATGGCAGAAAAGTTAGCCATTAATTAAATCTTGTGATATTGTTGGTTAAGTATAGAATAGAATGGAAATATCAAGATACTACATTACTAGCATATCTTGTCAAAAAGTCCAATTTTATTTAAAGTTAGATTGATGTAAGTTGTATGTTGTTCATGTATGGCATGATAACGGTTATGTGCATAACCATAGGTGAAAGGTGAGTTGATATAATCCGTCACGATGTTGGAATATTATGAAATGGTTCAGATGTATAACTACGTTATATGTAATTTCATTTTATTAAATCAACTTGTAGAATAATTCTCTTTCTTATCAACAAAGGGTCCTTTTATTTTAATTCACTTCTTAAAAATAGTATATAAAAAATAATGTCAATGATTCTTACAAAGTGTGTCTTTAGTGACTGTAAATGGCTTGCATAGGCCGAGAATAAAAATTGGTTTGATTTTATATATCATCGTAAGCAAATTAACCGAATAATTATAACTTTGGACTAAAAACAAGTAGATGAGAAGGAGGTGGGATTTGCAAATACGAATCGCCACATCTAAGTAAAAAATGTACAAAAATAGAGTTCGCTTTAGATATAATTTCTTCGAAAACTATTAGTTTGTTTATCAATTAATTGTTTTCCTAGTTTTGCATGCAATTCGCTTTTTGGGTATACAAATATTGTATTCACGATAAAAATGGTAGTTTTAGTTACACATTTTTTTATCACTAATTCTTTAAAATTTGAATAGTTTTGAGGTATATAATTCATATGAATAAAACTTGCGGTCAACACATAATAAATTTTGAATTCTTTTTTTTGGAGACATCCAAATCGTCGATTTCCCATGACTTTCATATAAATGGACATAATAAACATTTGTAGAGAATTTATAAAGAATGTTTTGTGTAATTAGGGATGCGTTCGCGTGACCTGATTATACTTCTAAAGGCAATTCGGATTATGCGTTCGCGCAACTTCGAGCAAACTTTTAATAAAAGAGATTCTTCGGAGGATGTTAAATTAAACCAGAGATGTGCAGTTCACTATTTAATCATACAAGAGTGACGATGTTCATAACTTTATTTTTAAGCACAATTTCGAACATAAGTTTTTTTTATATAATAAAAATATGCAAAAAATAATATTATCAATCTTATCGTGTACACGTATGCGTGACACGATTCTTCATATTTATATAAAAAAATATATAACACGAATATACGTACGCGTGATTCGTTTAAGGGTCTAAAATTATGAACAATCTAAGGCGGTAACAAAATCATATAACAACAAAAAATGTATTTAGTAAATCAAGATAGTTAAGGCCATGTATAAAAAATGGTTAAGCGACCGTGCTAGAACCACAGAATTCGGGAATGCCTAACACCTTCTCCCGAATTAACAGAATTCCTTACTCGGATTTCTGGTTCGCAGAATAACAAACAGAGTCATATTCTCCTCGATTCAGGGATTAAAACCGGTGACTTGGGACGCCTTAAAATTCCCAGGTGGCGACTCTGAAATAAATAAACAAATCCCGTTTCGACTGTCCTTAAATTGGAGAAAACCTCTCGCACCCTCGCCGGGGTGGAAAATAGAGGTGTGACATGCAAAATTTGAGGTCAATCGGACTTTGATTTGATAGGTTTGGGCATCGTATGTATAAGTTTGAAGTTCTAAAATTCATTAAACTTGAATTGGAGTGCGATTCGTATTTTTAGCGTTGTTTAATGCGATTTGAAGGCTCGACTAAGTTCGTATGATGTTTTAGGACTTGTTGGTATTTTTGGTTGAGGTCCTGGGGGCCTCGGGTGTGATTCAAATCATTTTCGAACCATTTTTGGACTTAGAGGAATGGCTGATGTTGGGCTATTTCTGATGTCATTGCACATGTGGTGGGATTGGCCGCAGGTGCGGACTCGCATAAGCGAGGTTTGGATCTCAGATGTGAAATTGGCTTAACCTAGCTGGGATCGCAGGTGCGAGGTCTTGACCGCATCTGCGGGCCCGCAGATGCAAAAGGTTGGTCGCAGGTGCGACATTGGCCAGAAGGCCTGGGAATGCAGAAGCGGACACCGTCCGCAGAAATGAGGGCGCAAAAGCACATTTTTTGTCCGCAGAAGCGGAATTTTTGACTTAAGCTAGGACCATGATTGCGATGGTTTTTTCGCAGGTGCGGCTTTGCTGATGCGACTCAGAGACCACAAATGCGGATTCACTAGGCAGAAAAAGGGAAAAAAATGAGGGTTTGATCTCATTTTCATTTTGGGACGTAGAGAGCTCGGATTGAGGCAAAAATTTGAGGGATTTCAGAGGAAACGTTTGGGTAAGGATTCTTGATTCATTTTTAATTATATCACTAATCTATCATTAATTTCTTCGTTTAATTAAGGATTTGGGTTGTAAAATTGGGGGAAGAAGGTGTAAGGTTCTTAGTCCGAATTTTGAGGTTTTGATCGAGGTTTTGGTATCAGATTTGAGTATTTTTGGTATGGGTGGACTCGTGGTTGAATGAGTGTTCGTATTTTATGACTTTTACCCGATTTCGAGACGTAGGTCTGGGTCGACTTTTTGGCACGATTTTCTAATTTCTTGTTAAAGTCATGATTTCTTTATTTAGATTAGTTCTTTATACTTATATTTGTAGTATATAATTGCTTTTGAATAGATTTGTGACATTCAGAGTCGGAAAATCGAGGGAAAGGCGTTCTTATTGACTGGTTGAGCTTGATTTGAGATAAGTGACTTGTCTAACCTTGTGTGGGGAAAATTTCACTTAGGTTTTGGTACTGCTATGGTATTTGAAATACATGAAGAACGTAGATGCAAGGTGACGAGTGCGTACTTGGGTTAAATGTTGAAAAATCTGGTTCTTGATGAGTAGTCTTCTTTTAATTCGTTAACTGAGTTGCCTTAGCATGTGTAGTTATCATGTTTATCCTAATATCGCATGTCTATGTGTTTTAATCCTTACTTGCAAACTGTGTAACATACTTAGTTGAATTTTGTTTTTTCCTTGATTTTGTATCCAGTCTTTAACTGTAGAATTCCTTATTGTAAATTCGTTTTTCCATCGGTTACGAGTTGTGTATTTACTTTTCGAACTATGAGGTGGTACCTCGGGAGCTCCCCTGTTGCATATTTACTTTTGGGACTACGATGAGGTACCTCGAGAGCTCCCATGTTGCATATTTACTTTTAGGATTATGATATGGTACCTCAGAAGATCCCATGTTGTGTATTTACTTTTGGAACTACGAAGCGGTACCTCGGGAGCGCCCTTGTTGCTTACCCCTATTTGCTGTGTTGTTACCTTTCTGTAATTTCTCATTGTTAAATTCTCAGTCTTTTCATTATATTATTATATCCTTTGCCTTGTTTCCTTTTTATTCTAGTAGGGCGCTGACCTGACCTCATCACTACTCTACCGTGGTTAGGCTTGGCACTTACTGGGTCCTGTTGTGGTGTACTCATGCCACTCTTCTGCACATCTTTTTATGCAGATCCAGGTACCTCCTACCAGGCCCGATATCAGTGAGCAGTTAGTACGTGGAGACTTTGAGGTACCTCTGCTAGTGCCTGCAGATCTCGGAGTCCCCCTCTATCCTTATTATGTCATTTTTCCTTATTCACTTTAGACACTGATGTATAGAGGCACTTATATTTCTATTAGAAGCTGGTGACTTAATTCTACCAGGTTTTGGAAATCGTAATCATTGTGAATTGCAGTTTTATTTGTTTCAGATATTGAGATTTAAGTTTAAGATTAATATTCAATTATTTGGTACAATTGTTAGGCTTACCTAGTCTTAGAGACTAGGTACCGTCACGACATCCTACGGAGGAAAAATGGGGTCGTGACATATGGGTAGATTTTAACATAGAAATTGTGGAAATTTTAGGAGATTATTGGAAAATTTAGGTTTTGATAAAAATGAGACTAAATCACAAAAATGACTATTTAATTGGGTAGAAATTATATATTTGATTTTGTGAGGTTATGGGTAACATTTATCTTCGATTTTTTTTGAAATCCGGGCATGTGGTACTGGGGATGAATTTTAGGAATCTTCTAGTTTGGGTTGGATAATTACTCTAATAGCTAAATCATGAACTTGTGAGTGTATATTGATTAATTTATATAATATTTGACTAGCTTCAGATTGTTTGGCACCAAGTTGAGGCTTTAGTGCGAATTTGTGGGCTGGAAAGTGAGCTTTGGGACAAGGTAAGTCTCTTGCGTAACCTTGTAAGAGGAAATTTACCCCATATGTGTTTTAAATTACTATTTGCTTCTAATTGTGGGTGCTACGTACGTACGAAGTGACGAGAGTCCGTGCGTAGCTACAAATCATGCATAGGTCCGAGTAGTTTTAGGAACATATCATGAAATTACTTGTATTGTTTGCACTATACTTGTTAATTTAAGTGCTTAAATTATATTGAGACTTGGTAAAGGATTCTTAAAGATCGAACTTCACTTACTTTAAGTTTTAACGAGTTACTTGGCTGTTGATAGAAATTGTGCCTCATGTATTAGTCTTGTGATAACCGTTAAATCGAATCTTCGTAGTGTATTCTCTCTTCTTGTGGAGTGGGCCGAATGCCTCGGAAGTACAATAGATGCATCTATGGTTCGTGCCGGTCGGCCCTCGGCAGTGTACATATTATTCTGGATCGGACCGTACGACCTCGGCATAAATTATGTGTGATAATGCTCGAAGTCCGATTACACTTGATATTATTTTATGACTTGAGAAATTATAATTTACTTGATGGCCCGTATTTGTTGAAGTTAGTATGCGTCAGTGGAGATTTTAAATTGACTTTTAGTTAAAGAATCACTTATTTACTATTTGTTATTATGTTATTATTATTATTATTGATGTATTCCATGACTATTTAGAATTTTCGTATTTTATTTATTGGCCCATATTAAGTATCGATTTCGATCCCTCGTCACTACTTCTTCGAGGTTAAACTGGATACTTACTGGGTACATGTTATTTATGTACTCACGCTACACTTCTATACTAATCGTGTAGAATGTGAGGCTGTAACATTTGTTGTCGTTGTGCTATGCATGCTCCCACTTGTGAGTGTATTGAATGAGGTAGAGATCCCAATGGTATCTGTGGAGGAATGAATCCATAGAGTGCCTGAAAGGGGGTAATTTTGAGTGAACTATGGTGGTTGGTGTTATACCACCACTCTGCTAATGGCAGCCACTTGACCTATTGTTTGGGTTCTGAGAAGACCATAGACCTAAGATAGGACTCTAGGCACCCATTGAGTCTTTCAGTCTGGCCGTCTGTTTGAGGGTGGCAGGCTGTAGACATGGTGAGTTTGGTACCCGTAGCCTTGAATATCTGCTTCCAGAAATGGCTGCTGAAAATGAGATCCTTGTCTGATACAATAGTCTTGGGCAGCTCATGTAACTTGTTAATCTCCTTCAAGAAAAGGGTAGCCACATCATGGGCTGTGTAAGGATGTTTTAGAGCTAAGAAGTGACCATATTTGGTCAGTCTATCAACCACTACAAAAATAACATTCTTTTAGTAAGAAGATGGTAGACTCTCAATGAAATTCATGGCTATATCTTGCC
This sequence comes from Nicotiana sylvestris, assembly GCF_000393655.2. Classification (NCBI taxonomy): domain Eukaryota; kingdom Viridiplantae; phylum Streptophyta; class Magnoliopsida; order Solanales; family Solanaceae; genus Nicotiana; species Nicotiana sylvestris. The sequence goes on along the minus strand of NC_091058.1, from coordinate 131,532,500 downwards.
ATGGTAATTCAGGAATAGGTAAGGGTTGTAGAAGCCCTGAAGGATGTACATTTTCTGTTTTGACTCTTTGACAAGTGTCACACTTAGAAACCCATTTGTTTATGTCATCCTTAATGTTTGGCCAATAGAATATAGAATTGATACTCTTGTACGTGCCCTGTTGACCAGAATGCCTCTCAAAGGTGACTGGTGTAAAGCTTCAAATATCTTAAGACTTAGATCAACTCCTCTCCCTACATAAATCTTGTCTTCTTATCTTATGACTCTTTGAGTCAAAGTGAGCTTAGGTTTAGCCCAAGGTGTTGTAACCAGCACAATTATAAACTGCAAGGCTGCAGGGTCATGCTCATAAGACATCTCTATCTCCTTCACCCATATAGGTTCTACTGCAGAAATAGCATTTAGTGTAGGCTCCTTTTCCAATCTTCTAGATAGGGCATCTATTACCCCGTTTCAGTGCCCTTTTTGTACTGGACCTCATATCCAGTCCCAATAGTTTAGTCAATCCCTTTTGTTGTAGTGCAGTGGTTACCCTTTGTTCTAATAGGTACTTTAGACTGTGGTGGTCAGTCCTAATAATGAAATGACTGCCTTGTATATAGTGTCTCCATCTGTCCACAGCAGATAACACAACCATATATTCCTTCTCATAGGTTGACACCCCCAAGTGTCTAGGAGCTAGTGCTTTGCTAAAAAAGGAATAGGCCTGTCTTCTTGCATCAACACTGCACCCATTCTTTTTGAACAAACATCAGTCTCAATGATAAATTTTTTAGTAAAGTCTGCTAGAGCTAGTACAAGAGCTATTATCATGGCTTCCTTAAGCTGAGAAAATTCCTGTTCAGCTTCTTGATTCCATTGGAAGGCATTCTTCCTCAGTAGGTTGGTTAGAGGTCTACTAATGATTCCATAGGACTTAATGAATCTTCTGTAATAGCATGTCAGTCCCAAAAATCCCCTTAAAGCTTTAATTGATTTGGGAACAGGCCAAGTAGACATAGCCTTAATTTTGGAAGGGTCAGTAGCCACTTCTTCTCCAGATATGATGTGGCCTAAGTAATCCACCTTAGGTTGCCCAAATGAACACTTGAACATCTTGGCATAGAGTTTTTATACTCTTAGTACTTCTAATACCTTTCTAAGATGGACCACATTAGTAGTAATGGAAGAACTGTAGACCAAAATATCATCAAAGAATACCAAAATAAATTTTCTCAAGTAGGGTTTAACAACTTGATTCATTAAGGACTGAAAAGTGGTTGGGGCATTAGTTAGGCCAAAAGGCATAACTCTAAACTCATAGTGCCCTAAGTGAGTCCTAAATGCTGTTTTATAGATGCCTCCTTCCCCTATTCTAATCTGATAATATCCTGGCCTTAAATCAATTTTAGAGTATATGCTTGACCCACATAATTCATCCATCAGATCATCCACTAAAGGAATGGGAAACTTGCCTTTTATGGTTATGTTATTTAGTTCTATATAGTCAATACAAAACCTCCAGCTCCCATCTTTCTTATTAACTAGTAGAACATGAGAAGAGAAAGAGGAGTGACTGGGATGGATAAGCCCATTGTGGAGCATGCCATTAATCTATTTTTCTATATCATTCTTCTGAAAAAAGCTATATCTGTAAGGCCTTATACTGACTGGATTAGCATATGTTTTCAGAGGAATGTGGTGAACATGATTCCTCCTTGGTAGTAGAGTTGTGGGTTCAACAAATACATCTAGAAATTGCTGAATGATTGAGTTGATAGCTGGGGTACATTCTCTTAACTCTACACTTCTGAAGCTGAAATGATAAACAAATGAGCCCATACTGTCTTCCCCCTTTTAATAAGTTGTTTTACTCCATAAGCAGACATGCTTCTCAATTCCCCCGACTATAGATGCCTTTCAATTCTACCCTTTTCCCTTTATGTGTAACATCTACCTTATATTCCATAAAGTCCAGGAGCACAGAATTGTGCTTCTTCATCCAATATTCTCCTAGAATCATTTCATTGCCACCTAATCTTAAGTCTCACAGAGTCTTCAAACTCCACTCCTTGAATTTTCCATTTGAAAATAGGGCAAGTGTGATAACTCATCACATAATTTCTATTGGCCACAATAACCCTCGTAGGAGAAGTATCTTTGATTACACACCCAATCTTCTTAGCAGTTTCCATATCTAGAAAACAATATGTGCTGCCTGAATCTAACAGAATAGACATACCGTTCTTTTTAGATTCTCCTTTCAACCTAGTGGTGTTTGGGACCTAAGTTCCTGACAAGGCATTCAAGCTGACTGCCTCATCTATAGCTTCTTCCTGTAATTCTAGGTTTGCTTCCTCACACCCAATCTTTGTTGGTTCCTCTCCCTCCTGATCAATGGTTGCAGAGATAGCATTCAACTGCTTCTGTTTGCACAAGTACCCTGGGTAATATTTATCCCCACATTTGTAACATAATCCTTGAGCCCTTCTACTCTTAAACAACTTATTTCCCTAGATACCAACTGAGTTGCTAGGAAACTTAGTAGCTTGGTTTATATGCCCTGCACTTAACCCCTTGAAATCTTTCCTTCTTACTCAAGGACTCTAAGAGATTATCCTAATGTCTAGCCTTCTCTACAGCTTTACTGAAAGAATAGGGATCCAACATTTTAACTGAATGTCTAATCTCTTCCTTCAATCCTTCAATGAAGAATTTTACAATTTTTTTTTGGAATTATAAGATTTCTAAACAGCACCTATGCTTTCAATTCTTCAAATTCCTCCAGATATTCATTAACAGATCTTTTTTGTTCAATGTTTTTGAATTCACCAATTAGATTCAGTTTACTATTAGTTGCTCCTTGGAATCTATTACAAATTTCTATACTAAAATCTATCCATCTAACTATGCCTTTACTGATGTGATAGGAGAAAAACCATGACTCAGCATTACCATTAAGGTAAAGAACAACTTCCTCCAGTTTCTGTTGTGGGTCTGTTATGTGGTTGTACTGGAAGTACCTCTTGCATTTGCGCAACCAGGCACATGGATCTTCTCCTTCAAAATATGGAATTTTCCACCTTGAATGAGAGAAATTCCTTTTTGATCGACCCAATGAAGATTCTCCATTTTCCCCAGCTCGCATGCGATTACCAGACCCCATAAGCTGCAGTCCTTTAGTTGGTGCGCTTCCAAAATCCCTCCTTGTGGAGAAATCACTTTCTTCAACAGTTTGTCAATTTTGTTGCCCAATTCTTCAATTCTCCAGTCATTTGATAACATGTAGCTCTGTAATTGTGCTTCTAGTTTTTTGACTGATTCATCCGGAGACTTAGACCTTGTTTCTGCTCCTATCATCTTGAATTGGCGAGCAAATTGCCCTGATACCAATTGTAATGGACTTATAAAATTGAAATGCAAAATTAGCTAAAGAATACTGAATATTCAACAATCAGCTTTATTTATTGATCTTCAACTCAATTACATTGGACTATTACAAATTGATTAAGAGCCACTCCATCGATAAGCTCAATCCTGAAAGAAGAATTAAGATAAATTAAGAAGAAGAAGAAGAAAGATCGAGAAGAGAGAATGGGAGTTAGAATATTTGAGAGGGAGAAAGAAATTGTACCGGTCCAAAACTGAATTCTTTGGGCTCAAGTCAATTATGTTATAACAGCCCAACTCCACATAACAACCCACTAAATACCTAATTATCTCCACCGTTGGATTAAAAAAATTTGGGCCCTTGGATCTTGTATTGAATCCCTAATCTCTTATACATCTCATCTTCCGACATAAGCTTCCCAAACCTAATAGTATTCCTCCTATGGTTCATCTTTTGAAAAGTCTCACTCTGTTTCTAATTCCTACGAGTATGAGATTTCATATGGCTACAATCTTAACTCTAGATGGAACGAATACCCTGACTATGACTGGAATGAAAGTGAAGTGAGACAACCACCCAATAGGATTATGGTAATTTCGAAGAGCTTATGTATGAGTTCATAAATAGTATTAAAGAGAGATTTATACAAAATGATGAAGCCATTAAGAACCTAGCAATGCATATAAGTCAATTAGTAAGTATACTTTTAGAAAGCTCATTACATTTTGATGGTTAATATATGAAAGAGATACCTTGTGAGAATGAGCCTACCCAAGAAGAAGAGCATCTACATAGAGAACTTTTCACTTTGCAAGAAGGCTATGATTCAATTAAGATGAGTGAAGATGAGGCTTTGGTTGATTATGAAGCAATAGAAGAAGAATTCAAACCCCCATCCACCTTTTCACATTTACAACCTTTAGTAAAAGAGAATGAAAAACAAATGGTCTTGGACATGCTAGAAGAATATTCACATGACTTTTCTTCTTTGTTTTTTTATTTTAACCTTGATCACGTGAATGTTATTACTGGGATTTACAGGAAAATGCATGTATTAATGTTGTGAAAGAATGCATGAACAAGTTGAGGATCATCCCGAAGGAACAATTCACTGCTCAAAACGAGGCCAAGCAAGAAAGAAAAGAGCGGGTCTTGCAGATATCCTCAGATGAATTGGACCTAATGAGCTTTAAAAAAGAATCTTAATGCATGAAAATGAGTAATAAATTCAAAATCAGAGTTCGTTAGTTCTCGAAAATAGAATAAATTCAAGGGGTTTCCTTTACCTCTTGCCTTTTATTTGTGTGTCATGGAGACATGCCATAATTTAAAGTGTGGGGTGCGAGATATAAATATGTATATGTGTATTGTTTTCTCTTATCTTTGTGTGTTCTTCGTCATTCTTAAAAAAAAGATTGAGACTTTTCCAACGATGGATCTCCTAGACAATTTTCTTGAGGGATTAAAATAAAAACAAAAAAAATCAATTTTTTATTTATTTAAAAAATGTCTTTTACTCTTTTTCTGTTAGGTTGTGTAACAATTGCTCCGTAGTTTTTCTTTGTGCCGCGGTTCTTTTCCAAGAGTTTTGCTTGAATCAGGTGTAGTTAGTTTTTCTTTTCTTAGAAGTAAAAAAGCTAGTGTCGTGTTAATTGGAGGCAATCTTTATTGACTTTGTTGTGCCTTGAGAGGAGTGTGTGCCTTAGTTGTGACGCCTAGATTCATTTCTTGACTCCCTAATATGATTGATTTTGCTTAACTACTTTGACTAGATAATTATAATAGATCTGGTCCTGAGTGAGTTATATATGTGCTGTGTGTGTGAAATTCTTGTTGATATTCCGTGCATGTCATTTGATTTCTGAACATGATGAAGGAATACAATGCAATAATTGATTTCTACTGGTCACCATTGCTAGTGAAATCAAATTGTGATGATCCAGTGAAGCACCGTATCTAGGATCGAATTATCAGAATTGAGGCAATTGAAAAACATGCTAGGCATTTGATTGATGATGATATTCTCATCTTTGATTCCTTCACCTGGTGGCTTGAATCCCAAATGACACTTCTTTAAGTTTATTCCATGAAAATAACTAGTTTTGAATTCACAGTCTATACCAAGCATTTCATATTTGGATTTAAGTGAACACTAAATCACTATTTTTATCAGGTCGCCTTATAGGTGATCAGATTGTGTAAATATTTTTGATATTGTCAGTGTATAGAACTTAAATTTTTCATATTTCCATGCCATCTTTACACAGGTGGGGATCTTTTTAAATCTTTGATGCAATCTACAAGAAGGTTGGAATGAAACTGCGGCGCTACAAGATGGCCTTAATAACATGGTTAGATTGGTTGGAATTTCAAATTGACAGACAAAAGACAAGATTATTTTTCATGAGCCTCTCTCCTCCTCATAGAAAGTATGATAATGACTGAGTTTGTTTGTCCACATAAGTCTAAGTACTTTTACAAACAATTAAAGATTGATTTCTTTTCCTTTTTTGTTTTGTTTTTACATGCAGTGCTACAGATTGGGGCATGGGAAATGATCAAATTGCTACAATGAAACAAAACCAATATCAAGAAAACAGTATTGGGGAAGTGAAAATGATGTAAAGATGATGGAAATAGCAGAGGAAATTGTAAATTAACATATTTTTCAATTTATTTTGAATTAATCTAACTTTCATCTCAAAATTTGATTTTGTATGCCTAGGTTTGGATTGGATTTTGACCCGTAGGTATCCATTTTGACCAGTTATTCAGACAGCCTAACAGGTCATTTCTAATTCAGTTAAGTGAATACAATAATTGTGGGGTCCATACCTCACCTACTAAATAAAGAAAAATGTGGTAAAGTTGGAGAAGACAAAATAGGAGGCTAAAAAATTTGCAAAAGTTTGGGTGGCTGGACTTTGTAAATTTTGAACCAATCAGATTGGTTGGGTAGGTGAAAATTGTGCCTATAAAAGAAGCTATTCATTACTCATTGAAGACACACCAAAAAAAACTAGAGAAGCTAAGCAGAAAGCAAAGCAGTGGGAGTAATCCACAGATTGTTGTCTGTGAGATAAATAGTGAGTGGTAGTCATATTATAGTGAGGTGTCTTTAAATAAAGAGTGTTATTTCTTTCAAAATTGTAGTAGTCTCTTGACACTACCAAGTTATAATATTATAGTGGTTATATTGCTCCGCTTGGGTATTGTATTTTACCCCATTAAAAGAGTTGATGTCGTTATTACTCTCTTATTTTATTATTATTTGCCGTGAATATTATTCCTGAGCGGGATTATTATTTTTTCCCAACAACATAGTATCAGAACCATGGCGAATAATGGTCCGCTGTCTTTTCAGTACCCCCGTCTTACAAAAGATAATTATGAGAAATGATGTCTACGTATGAGAGCCATTCTTGGCTGTTAGGATATGTGGGAAATTGTAGACAGAGGGTATGCAAAACCCGATAATGAGGAAGCTCTACCTTAAAATGAAAAAGATGTCTTGGCAAAGACAAGGAAGAAGGATCAACAAGCCCTCACGCTCATCCACCAATGTTTAGATGAAGAAATGTTTGAGAAGGTGGCCGATGCTACCACTTCAAAGGAAGCTTAAGAGATTTTACAAAATTCTCTCCAAGGAGTTGACAAGGTGAAGAAGGTAAAACTTCAAACTCAAAGGGCTGATATTGAAGTTTTAAAAATGAAAGAATCCGAATGCATTTCAAATTATTGTTTAAAAGTGAAGGCTGTTGTAAATCAGTTGAGAAGATATGGAGAGGACATAGAAGATGTCCGTGTGGTAGAAATGATCCTTTGCACTTTAACACCTAAATTTGATTTTGTGGTGTGTGCTATTGAAGAGTCTAAAGATTTAGACTCTATGACGGTGGAGCAATTGGAGGGTTCTTTACAGGCCCATGAAGAAAAGATTAAGAGGAGACAAAAAGTGCAATTGGAGCAACTTCTTAAAACTCAGGCATCCTTTAAGGATTATGGAGGTGAAAAAAGCTATCGAGGGAATGGACGAGGCCGAGGCCGTGGTGGTAATGGAAGAGAAAGAACTAATAATAACAACTTCAAGAATGAATTTAAAATCCACCAAACATTCAGAGGTCGTGGTCGTGGACAAAGAGGAGGAAGAGGATGTGGCTACTACCAAGAAAATAATGGACAAAGGTATGACAAATCAAAAATTGAGTGTTATAGTTGTCATAAATTTGGCCATTACTCTTGGGAATGTAGTAGCAATGTTGAAGAAAAAGCTAACCTTGTTGACGACAAGAAAGAAGGAGTTGAGTCAACGTTGTTGATGGCACTCAAGGAAGAAGATAGAGATGATTGCAGCTCGTGGTATTTGGACAATGGAGCAAGCAATCATATGTGTGGATGCAAAGAAAAGTTTGTGGATATCAATAAAATGGTGAGAGGTAATATGTCCTTTGGAGATACCTCAAAAATTCAAATCGAAGGGATATGTACGATTCTGATCTCTTGTAAAGATGGTAGTCACAAGTTAATTCAAGATGTTTATTATGTGCCAAAATTAAAAAGTAATATTTTAAGTTTGGGACAACTTCTTGAAAAGCAATATGACATCCACATGAAAAATATGCATATTTAGCTTAGAGATTCAAGTGGAACTCTAATTGCTAAAGTACACATGGCAAAGAATAGGTTATTTTTTTTGAATCTTAAGACAATTGATGCAAAGTGTTTAAAGGCTAATGTTCAAGATGAATCATGGTATTGGCACATGCAATTTGAGCACTTGAATTTTGAAGCACTTAAATCAATGGGAGAAAAGAACATGGTACATGGGATACCATCAATCAACCATCCAAATCAATTGTGTGAACCTTTGTCTTCTTGGAAAACATGCAAGGAGGAGTTTTCCAAAGAAGACCATGTCAAGATCAACCAAACCGCTTCAGCTTGTTCACACTGATTTGTGTGGACCAATCAATACACCTTCCTTTGGTAAAAATAAATACTTTCTACTCTTCATTGATGACTTTAGTAGAAAGACTTGAGTTTATTTCTTGAACCAAAAATCTGAAGCTTTTGTTGCTTTTAAAAATTTCAAAGTACTTGTAGAGAAAGAAAGTGGTTATGAAATTAAAGCTTTAAGGTCCGATAGAGGAGGCGAATTCACTTCAAAAGAATTTAATGACTTCTGTCAGTCTCATGGAATTCGTCGCCCTCTAACGGTACCTTATTCACCCCAACAAAATGGAGTTGCAAAGAGAAAGAATCGAACGATTATTAATATGGCTAGATGTATGTTGAAAGCTAAAACTATGCTCAAGGAATTTTGGGCCGAAGCTATTTCTTGTGCAGTTTATTTGAACAACAGGTCTCCAACAAGGAATATTAGAGATCAAACCCCTCAAGAAGCATGGAGTGGAAGAAAGCCAAGTGTCAAGCACTTGAGAATCTTTGGGAGCATAGCCTATGCTCATGTGCCACATCAAGGGAGAGTGAAGCTTGACGATCGAAGTGTCAAGCATGTGTTTGTTGGCTATGATACGAGTTTAAAAGGCTACAAGTTATACAACCCAAGCAACGGTAAGGTGGTGGTAAGTCGCGATGTTGAATTTGATGAAGAATTGGCATGAAACTGGGAAGCTCAGGAAGAAATTTCATATGATTTTCTTCCATACTTTGGTGATGAAGAAGAACCAGAGACCATGGAACCTATGCAGGACCCAACTCCACCTCCTTCTCCAACAAATGTTGCATCTCCCTCTACTCAAGAAAGTTCAAATAAACAGCCGCAAAGGACACAGAGCATTCAAGAGCTCTATGATGACACATAAGAAGTTACTAATTTTGATTTTTTATATTGTCTCTTTGCTGACAGTGAACTAATGAACTTTGATGAAGCTGTTACAGACAAAAAGTGGAGACAAGCCATGGATGAGGAGATCAAGTCAATAGAGAAGAACAACACTTGGGAGTTAACAACTCTTCCCAAGGGCCATCGAGAAATTGGAGTTAAATGGGTATACAAGACAAAGAAGAATTCTGATGGAGATGTGGAGAAATACAAGGCACGACTTGTGGCTAAAGGCTACAAGCAAAGGCAAGACATTGACTATGAAGAAGTCTATGCACCTGTTGCCCGCATGGAGACTATTCGTTTGTTGATCTCTTTGGCGGCACAAATGAAGTGGAAGATTCATCAACTAGATGTCAAGTCAGCCTTCTTAAATGGCTATCTTGAAGAAGAAGTCTATGTTAAACAACCATTGGGCTTCATGGTCAAAAACCATGAAGATAAGTGTTGCAGTTGAAGAAAGCTTTATATGGATTAAAGCAAGCCTCGCGAGCATGGAATAGTTGCATCGACAAGTATTTTCAAGACAATGGGTTTACTCATTGTCTCTATGAATATTCTCTTTATCTTAAAGTTCATACTAATGGAGATATCTTGCTTGTTTGTCTTTATGTTGATGATCTTATTTTCACGGGTAATAACCCAAGTTTGTTTGAAGCTTTCAAGAAAGATATGTCCTGTGAGTTCGAGATGACGGACGTAGGGCTCATGTCATATTACCTGGGCCTAGAAGTAAAGCATATGGAGGATGTAATTTTTATCTCTCAGAAAAGCTATACAAAAGAGATATTGAAGAAGTTCAACATGCTCGATTGCAACCCCGTGAACACATCGATGGAAAGTGGGACAAAATTGTCCAAGTTTGATGAAGGAGAAAAAGTGGATCCCACATTTTTCAAAAGTCTTGTGGGAAGTTTGAGGTACTTGACTTGTACCAAGCCAAATATACTCTTTGCAGTTGGAGTAATCAGTCGTTTTATGGAAGATCCTACCTCCACTCACTTGAAAGTCACTAGAAGAATTCTTTGCTACCTAAAAGGTACGATTGAATTTGGGTTATTTTATTCTTCTTCTAATGATTTCAACCTTGTGGGATTTCGTGATAGTGATTATGCGGGAGATATTGATGATAGAAAAAGTACAATTGGTTTGTATTTTTTTGGGCGATTCTATTATTTCTTGGAGTTCAAAGAAACAGTCCATAGTTACTCTCTCGACTTGTGAAGCCGAATATGTAGCAACAACATCATGTACCTGTCATGCTATTTGGCTAAGAAGATTATTAAAGGAGCTCAATTTGCCACAAATTGAGGCTATAGAGATTTGTATTGATAACAAATCTGCACAGACACTTGCCAAGAATCTGGTGTATCACGATCGAAGCAAGCACATAGATACAAGGTATCATTTCATCAGAGAGTGCATTGCCAAGAAGGAAGTCGAGCTCAAATATGTGAAGTCTCATGATCAAGTTGCAAACATTTTTACAAAGCCTCTCAAGTTTGAAGATTTTCAGAGATTGAGAACAAGACTTGGACTGAAGAAAAAAATCAAAATTAAGGGAGACATTTGTGGGGTCCATACCTCACCTACTAAATAAAGAAAAATGTGGTAAAGTTGGAGAAGACAAAATAGGAGGCTGAAAAATTTGCAAAAGTTTAGGCGGCTGGACTTTGTAAATTTTGAACCAATCAGATTGGTTGGGTAGGTGAAAATTGTGCCTATAAAAGGAGCTATTCATTCCTCATTGAAGACACAACAAAAAACGAGAGAAGCTAATCAGAAAGCAAAGTAGTGAGAGTAATCCACAGATTGTTGTCCGTGAGATAAATAGTGAGTGGTAGTAATATTATAGTGAGGTGTCTTTAAATAAAGAGTGTTATTTCTTACAAATTTTTAGTAGTCTCTTGACACTACCAAGTTGTAATATTATAGTGGTTATATTGCCCCGCTTGGGTATTATATTTTACCCCATTAAAAGAGTTGGTGTCGTTGTTGCTCTCTTGTGTTATTATTATTTGCCGTGGATATTATTCCTGGGCGGGATTATTATTTTTTTCCAACAGTAATAACTAAGTGTTATCCACAACTAGTAAAACTGTATATTGATTTCTAAGTACATTCATTTTCAAATCGTAACGTCTAAGGATGATGATAGAACTTGAATATTTCTCCTTAATGTACAGTTTTTTTCTTGTCTAAGGAAATTTCACGGTTTGAGGAAGATAGGTTAGGTATGACGATGATATGAGTTGAGCTTAAATGAAGATGAGAAGAGCACATCCCGATCCCAACTTGTTTGGTATTGAGGTATTGTTTTTGTCAGTGGCGGATCTACATTGGCATTTGTAGGTGCTTATGCACCCATTACCTTTAATCATATATAGTAAATTTGCATAGGGAAATATAAAAATATGTAGATAAATATTGAGTGAGCACCCACAATTAAATTTCTTTTTTCTCTTCTTTTGGAATTTTTATCGATCATCACCCATAACTTTTAAATCCTAAATCCGCAACTGGTTTTTGTAGTCTGTAGGTCTTCACATAACAGGTTGAAAAATCCTTATTATGATAATAGTGGATTAATGTTGATTTTTATAATATTATAATAGTGGATTAATAGTATTGGAGATGGCAGCCTCACAATTGCAATTTAAAGAGGCAACTTTCTTTCTTTTGGCTCTTGAAAGGCTCACCAACTATTTTGAGATTGAGATGTAATTGGTGTTGTTGTTGTTCTTCTTCTCACATATATCTTCTATGGTCTAGAGCTAATTATTCTTGTATGTTGTTATGTAGTGGCAAGCTTCATGTTGATCTTAATATTCAATAACTGAAAGCAGTTCCGTAAAGAAAATTCTAAAATCAAAACTTTGAGTGTATATGTTTGTGTACGAGAGCAGTTTAAGATTTCCCCTTTATATATTATAGCATCTTGTCTTCTTTTTTATTTGCTATATGACTTCTTTTAGTTTATCAAAATCGTCTCAAAAGTTGCTGTAGCTTGTAATTCTTATACCATCGTTGACTTGTTAATGTTTGGTATATAGGTGGAATTCGATTGAAATGTGGGAGAAATTAAGAGGGAAAAGACTAATGTTTGTAGGCGATTCACTTAATAGAGGACAAATGTTATCAATGGTGTGTCTAATGCAATCTGTTATTCCGCTGAGAAGCAGTTTATGACACAAGAAGCTTATCTTACAAGCTTTAGAGCAGAGGTCATCCAGGTCATCCACCAGGTCATCCATTTCAAGGACCATGTCCTTCCAACCTTGTGCAGCTAGGGCATCCACCAGTCTTCTCATTCCTGGCTCATCCAGGTCTCTCAACAGTCTTCCTTTCAAAAATTTTCTTCTGCCAAAGATGGCAAACCTATCTTGTTCTTTTTCAAATTCCTCTTCTTCTTCTTCCTCAGTAATTTTTACCTGCTAGATCTGGTTCTTTTGGCTAAAAAGGGTTCATCAGATACAAGTTCAGAGGAAGACTTCTTGGAAGAAGCCTTGGCCCTTTTTGGTTTGGGTGTAGGAACCTCCACAATTGTTCCCCTTTCTTGATGGAGCAATTCCATCTCCTCTTCTTCTTCTGCAACCTCAGAACTCTCTACAGACTTTGCTTTTCCCTTCTCCTTCTTTTTCTTCTTGCTTTCTTCCAGAGCTTTCTGTAACTCAGCTTTACTTTGTCTGACCCTGCTTCTAGTGGCTCTTCCCTTAGGTACTGAAGGTACAGTAGGTTTTGGGGATGACATTTTGCTTTTCTTTGTTGACTTGGAAGTAGTTGGAGCCTTTTGTGTGGAAGCTTTACGCTTCTTTGGATCATAACTGGCCCAACCCTCTTCAGAAGATCAACCAGTGTTTCCTCAATAGATGAACCAGGTTTATCTTGTTGCTTGCTTAGATGCACAAGTCCTTCAGCCGCCTCCCCAGAACCACTTCCCCCTGACTTGTTGCCACCTTCTTCAACACCTCTACAGAAAGCCAAAACTTTTTCTTTCCCATTTCCCCTCTCATCACTACTTGCTCACTCTCTCTCTTTTTCTTTCTTTTTACCTCCACTTCTACTAGATTCATCCCCCTTTACATCTTTGACAGGACCAACCAAGACAAACCTATTTTCTACATTTTCAACCACAATAGAGAGTACCACACAAGAACTTACCTCACCAGGGGTTTCTTGAATTTTGGCAGTGTCAGAAGACCCATGTTCTTCTCCTTCGTTGGTAGAAATAAAAGCTTCAGACTCAGAGCTTGAGTTAGATTCTTGAGTAGGACTTTCCTTCCTCTGGCTAGCCTTCAATTTCTCATTTAGAACTTTTCTTAGAGCTCCAAAAGCTATAGTTTTTCTGGCCAACATTTTCTGCCTACGAAACCTAGGTTTTGAGGTTTCACTAGGAGGTGTAGATGAGGATGTATTCGAAGGGGATACTGGTGAGGGAGTGCCAGGATTATCTTGGGGGTTAGTCACGGTGGATTGTTTCTTAAGAAAAATTTGGGAATTTTGGAGAGAAGAAGGGCGATCAGAACTTGAGAAGAGTTTTGACAGTTATGGACTAATGAAGAAGAGGTGTGGCGTGTATTTAAAGATAATTAGACTTAAATGCAGTAACGACAACTTTTTCAGAGGTCAATTAGAAGTTTAATCAAGATGTAATTTCGATCTCTCAGTGATTATTAGGCATCGCTAGATTTTAGGCAAAAATCCCGGTTTTTAAAGTTCTAGGGGAACGAAACTGGTTCAATGCTCAACAGATAGAATTTCTGGGAATTTGATGAATGTAGGACTTCTGCTCATGATTGGAAAATTAATCTTTCTAATTATGCAGAGTATAGAAAACATACCTGAGCTTTTCATATGAATACATACTGATGAACCAGGGTCTTTATATAGAACTCTCTTGAACATGCTTCAAATGCCAAAATAGAAGAAACTTTGTAAGAGATCAGTGAGTTATACACATGTCACAGGAGTATACGAATTAAAGTATGAAACTGAGTAAGAATTGATCTAGATATTTACACAAAGTTAGAACTCCTAACCAAAAAAAATATATATATTTTTTCACTGTGCATTCTGAACTGGACCTATTAGGTGATCTTAATCATCCCTAACTCCAACCTGTTCCTTTCAAAGTTTTCTCTACTCAGTGCTTTAGTGAAGATGTTAGCTATTTGTTTATCAGTAGCACAGAATTCTATTGAAATCAATCCTTTCTCATAGTTATATTTTAAGAAGTGGTGTCTAACATCTATGTGCTTAGTCCTCTTATGATGAACAAGGTTCTTTGTCATAATTATAGCACTAGTGTTATCACAAAATATTGGAATACATCCCACTTCAATTCCAAAATCTACCAGCTGTTGGTTGATCCATAGCAATTGAGCACAACAGGAAGCAGCAACAACATACTCAGCTTCAGCAGTAGATAGGGCCACAGAATTTTGCTTTTTAGTAGCCCATGACACAAGACATGAACCAAGGAAATGTGCCATACCTGAGGTGCTTTTCCTGTCCACTAAGAAACCTACATAATCAGCATATCCAACTAGATCAAAATTACTACCTTTAGGATACCAGAGACACAAATCAGTGGTGCCTTTCAGATATCTCAGTATCCTCTTTACCGCAGTCAAGTGAGACTCTTTTGGATTTGCCTGAAAACGAGCACAAAGTCCTACACTGAAAACAATGTCAGGTCTGCTTGCAGTAAGATACAAGAGTGAACCAATCATACCCCTATACAACTTTTGATCGACTGATGAACCAGGTTCATCAATATCTAATTTGGTGGCAGTTGCAATGGGTGTGTCTATTTCTTTAGATTCCTCCATTTTAAACTTTTTGATTAGCTCTTTTATATACTTCTGCTGATGGATCATGGTTCCATTTGGACTTTGTTTGATCTGCAAGCCTAAAAAGAAGTTAAGCTCACCCATCATGCTCATTTCAAACTCACTGCCCATTAGTTTTGCAAAGTCCTTACTTAGCCTATCAGTGGTAGCCCCAAATATGATGTCATCCATATATATTTGCACAACAAGGAGATCTTTACCTTTTTCCCTTAAAAATAAGGTACTGTCAATTTTACCTCTTTTGTAACCATGCTCCAGTAGGAATTTGGATAGTCGTTCATACCAAGCTCTTGGGGCTTGCTTGAGCCCATAAAGAGCCTTGTCTAACTTGTACACATGCTCAGGACATTCCTTGCTCTCAAACCCTGGAGGTCGTTTCACAAACACTTCTTCCTTTAGGTAGTCATTCAGGAAGACACTTTTGACATCCATATGATGAAGAGTGAATTCCATGTGTGCTACAAAGGCTATGAGTAGTCTGATTCCCTCTAGTCTTGCAACTGAAGCAAATGTCTCATCATAGTCTATGCCCTCCTCTTGGCTGTATCCTTGTACCACCAGTCTTGCTTTTTTTCTTGTAACTGTTCCATCTTCATCAAGTTTATTTCTGAAGACCCATTTTGTACCAATGACTGATCTGTCCTTGGGTCTCGGAACTAGATGCCAAACTTGACTTCTTTCAAATTGGTTGAGTTCATCTTGCATTGCATTCACCCAATCTGTATTCTGCAAAGCCTCAACAACATTTTAGGTTCAATAAGAGATAGGAAAACATCAAAAGCACACAAATTCTTTAGATGTGATCTAGTTTTGACTCCAGATGTTGGATCAATAATAATGTTCTCAATGGGATGAGAACTTTGATACTTGTGAGGTTTCACAACCAACTGGTTTCTGCTAGATGTCTCTCCCATGTTCTGTTGCTGAGGAACAGGTTCATGAACAAGTTCCTCTAGGGGGTTTGATTCAATTTCTCCTTGATTAGTTCCCCGTGTCAGGTTGCCCTGATTTGAAGGGCCTGTGTCAGGTTGCCCTAATTTGAAGTACCTGTTTCATCACCTGTTCCTTTTTTTGATACCACTTTGACTTGTGCTGGGAATTCAGTCAATTCCTTTACCAATCCAATGGCTTCATCTTCATGTTCCTGTCTCTCAGAAAGAATGTTAGTTTCATCAAATACTACATGTACACTTTCTTCTACACACAGAGTTCTTTTATTAAACACTTTATATGCTTTTCTAAGTGAAAAATATCCCAAGAATACTCCCTCATCACTTCTGGGATCAAACTTACCTAGGGAGTCTTTTCCATTATTATGCACATAGCACTTGCAACCAAATGCCCTAAGATGGGATATGTTTGGTTTTCTCCCTTTAAGTAACTCATAGGGAGTCTTCTATACCAGAGGTCTGGTCATGCATCTATTTATTATGTAATATGCAGTGTTCACGGCCTCTGCCCAGAAGCCGTGGGGCAATTTACTAGAAAGCAGCATGGTTCTAGCCATGTCCTCCAGAGTTCTATTCTTCTTTTCAACTACTCCATTTTGTTGAGGGGTCCTAGGGGCAGAGAAATTATGATCTATATCATTTTCATCACAGAATTCAGCAAACTTGGAATTTTCAAATTCAATTTCATGATCAGACCTAATGGATGCAAGTTGATTTCCTAATTGTTTCTGAGTTTTTCTAACAAATGCAATAAACATGTCAAATGCTTCATCTTTGGAGGTTAGAAATAGAACCTAGGTAAATCTAGAATAATCATCGACAAGCAACATTACATATTTCTTTCCACCTCTGCTCATGGTTCTCATTGGACCACATAGATCCATATGGACCAGTTCCAACGACTTGGTTGTACTTACCATTTTCTTGATTTTGAAGGATGATCTTACCTGCTTCCCCCTTGCACATGCCTCACAAACTTTGTCTTCCTTGAACTTGATATTAGGTAACCCTATCACCAAGTCTTTAGAGACTAATTTGTTTAGCTGATTTAGACTTGCATGACCAAGTCTTTTGTGCCACAGTAGGGGATCATTAACCAACACACTTAAGCAAGTGAGTTCATTTTCTGAGAGAGTAGACAAATCTACAATGTAAATATTGTTAACTCTTTTTTCCTGCAAAATAATCTTGTCAGTGGTAAGGTTAATCACAAAGCATTTGGTAGAGGTAAAAGCTACAAGATTACCTATGTCACACAATTGTGACACACTTATTAGGCTATATTTCAAGCCATCTATCAGGTAGACATTCTCTATGGAATGAGAATCTGTTTTGCCTACCTTTCCAACCCCAATGATCTCACCTTTCTTTCCATTACCAAAGGAGACATTACCTCCTTTTAAGTCCTCAAGTGAAAGGAACTGGTCCTTGTTCCCAGTCATATGTTTTGAGCAGCCACTATCCATATACCATATTTGGCTCCTCCCTTTCACTTGGACCTGCAAAAAGAAATCAGGGGTTAGTCTTAGGAACCCAAACTAGTTTGGGTCCCTTTCTATAGGCAAAAGGATGAATCGGATTCCTCCCAGGCAGCTTGTTTTTCTCTTGAACAAAGACTTTGTTCTTTTGACTGGCCTTTTCTTTTGCATTACATTCATTTTTGTAATGGCCAGCCTTGCCACAGTGTGTGCAGATTTTATTTTCAGGAAGAGAGAGGTAATTGCTTCTAGTGTCCCGTTTTGGAGCTTGAGTCCCATAGCCAAGTCCTCTTTTGTTGCTACTGTGATGCTCTTGCAGCCAAGAGAGTGCATCAGAAGCCTTGTTCCACTTGCAAGTTCTGTCTAGTTCATGTTTCACCTTTCCTAGATCTTCCTTCAAGACTTTGATGAGTTCATCTTTCTTATACAATTCATCTTTCATTTTTCCCAAGTTTTCTTCTAGAGTGAGATATGTGTGATCAGCTTTCTTCTTTCCTGTTCCTAGTTTCAGTTTTAAGTTTTCAGACCTAAGTTCTAGGATACTGTTATCAAGTTCAATAACCCGGTTCTTCAACTCAACATTTGTGTTATTACTCTCATTAGCCCTAGACTCTAGACTTTTGCATTTTGCTTTTAAGATCACACATTCCCTAGACAGAACTTCTTTCTCATTGTTAATTATCTCAGACTCATCAATGAAGTCTAGTAGTAGCTCAACCAACTTTTCTTTAGACAAAAATTTAATCTTATTTTTGAGATGAAGGATACTTACCTCTTGTTCATCATCTGATTCTCCGATGGCCATCAGTGCTTTCTCTTCTTCTGCTTTATCTTCTGAATCTTCATCTGAAGTTTCTCCCCAAGCAGCAACCATAGCCTTGGTTGAACCTTTGTTCCTTTTTGGTTGAACCTGTTCCTTCGTTCATCCCTTTCTTTCTTCCACTCAATTTCTCATTGAGGGCAGTTCTTGATCATGTGATCAGTCTTACCACACTTGTAGTAACCCTCATTGGTCTGTTTCTTAGGAGCTCTTGACTTGTTGAAGGTTGTACCTCTTGAAGAACCCTTTCCTCTCATCAGGTACCTTTTGAATTCTCTAGTGATCATAGCCATCTCATCATCTTCCAGATTTGAACTTTCAGCAATTCTGAGAGCTAGGCTTCTCTCATTCTTGGGTGTATCCATCTTCATGGTTTGCCTTCTCAGTTCATAAGTAGTAAGATTTCCAATTAGTTCATCCAGTCTGAGAGTAGCAATATTCTTGGATTCCTGAATGGCCGTGATTTTGCTTTCCCATGAGACTGGCAGAACCCTTGTTAGGATTTTCTCAACCTTGTCTTCTTCAAGAATAATCCTTCCAAGGAACTTAAGTTTATTTGTCAGTGTAGTGAACCTAGTATACATCTCTTGGATAGTTTTTACTTCCTTCATATTAAAATTCTCATATTGAGAATACAACAGTGTTCCTCTAGATCTTTTCACTTGAGGTGTTCCTTCATGAGCCACTTGCAAAGTATCTCATATCTCCTTGGCAGTAGTACAACTTTGGATCCTACTGTACTCATCTGGACCTAGTCCACACACAAGCCATTTCTTGGCCTTAGCATTTTTCTCCCACTTTTTTAGGTCTTCAGCAGTGCAGTCAGCCCTTGTCTTTGGCACAACCACTCCTTCCTCATTTTTTCATTGTAGTTGCCAAAGGACCATCAGTGACTATGTCCCAGAGTTCATAGTCTTCTCCTATAATGTGATCCTTCATCCTGTTCTTCCACCAAGAGTAGTACTGTCCATTGAATAGTGGAGGCCTGGCAGTGGATTGCCCTTCCCAGTTCCCAGGTGGTGCACTCATGTTGATCTTTTCCTAAGATGTTAGCCTCTTCAAGGATAACCTGCTCTGATACCAATTGATGTTCTAAACGTCAATACCACACAAGAGGGGGTGATTTGTGTGGTACCCAATTTTTCGATCTAGAAGAACCTGGTTCTTCTAGGTGTTCTAACTGCTACTGTTGCGGAATTAAAAGTACAAAAAATAAAGAACACATAGATTTTTACGTGGAAAACACCTGGCTCAAAAGGTGAAAAAACCACGACCTACTACTCAGTAGGATTTTTCCAAACATCCACTAAAATCACTGAGCCAAAACAGCATTTACAAAACTCTTTGTAAACCTAAGGATTAATTCTAATCCCTGTGTAGCACACAACCTTAACTGTTGCGACACCTTCAAGTTAGCTTATAACTTGAACACTCAAAGTACCTATTACTAATGCTTCTATGAAAGCTGAAAAGGTACAACTTTAAACCACCTACTATAATTGAACTAGAATAAGAATAAACACAATGGAACTAGTTCTTCTATCTCGTTCAAGTAGCTTCAGGTTTGCACACTTGAATTACACACGAACTGCTTACAAAAAGCGTTGCTATTTTGCTCCCTATTCACGTTTAACTTCTGCGTATGTACAACACCTGTAAAAGAGAACAATCACTGTTATTTAATGAGTTAGTAATCAGAGTTTGATTGAGACTCAATTGCTGATCTTCCATCGAAGTTGAGTCCTTGTTCAATACAAACTCCAACCCTATCATTTATCCGGATTATGTGATTGTGTCCTCTTCCCATAATGAGACTTTCTCTCCTCATCCAATATGCAACCTTTTCGATCAGTTCAGGAGATATTGCTGCTTGATTACTGAGACTTATCTCCTTCACGTGTATCTCACATATCTAGGTTGATAAATACTATGCCTCACATGATGAACCTGGTCCATGACTGAGTTCATTTGTCATTCTTCAAAACTTCACCTGAATTTGGGCCAACAACTTACTGGCAGAAACTGGTAATTTGGCTGCCAAGCCTTGCAGTACTCCAGTGTTCCTAATTTGCTTCTTATGAAAGATGATGTCGATCCATTTAATGATCCAGGTATATACAGGAGGTTAGTTGGGAGATTAAACTATCTAACTGTGACTCGTCCAGATATTGCTTTTGCTATAAGTGTTGTTAGCCAGTTTATGTCCGCTCCTAATGTCAAACATTGGGCAGCACTGGAACAAATTCTATGTTACTTAAAAGGAGTCCCTGGACTTGGCATATTATACAGCAATCGTGGGCATTCTCACATTGAGTGTTTTGCAGATGCAGATTGGGCTGGATCCAAAATTGATAGAAGGTCTACTACCGGCTATTGTGTCTTTGTGGGTGGAAACCTGGTATCATGGAGAAGTAAGAAACAAAATG
Organism: Nicotiana sylvestris; assembly: GCF_000393655.2. Lineage (NCBI taxonomy): Eukaryota > Viridiplantae > Streptophyta > Magnoliopsida > Solanales > Solanaceae > Nicotiana > Nicotiana sylvestris. Next base: position 131,511,759 of record NC_091058.1, on the reverse strand, counting down.
TTGTATCTCGATCCAATGCAGAATCCGAATACAGGGCTATGGCACAGACTACGTGTGAGGTTATGTGGATACATCACCTTCTCACGGAAATTGGGATAAAGCATACTACACCAACAAAACTTTGGTGTGATAATCAAGCCGCTCTTCATATCGCCTCAAATCCGGTATATCATGAAAGGACAAAACATATTGAAGTTGACTGTCACTTTATTCTTGAGAAGATTTAGGAAAACTTGATTTCTACTAGTTACGTGAAGACAGGAGAGCAATTGGCTGATGTATTCACAAAGGTGTTAAATGGAACTCGAGTTAATTATCTTTGCAACAAGCTGGGCATGATTAATATCTATGCTCCAGCTTGAGGGGGAGTGTTAAAGAATGAATGTAGACATAAAGAATGAATGTAGACAGATTACTTGTGCTATACATAGATAGAAAAGTATTGAGATTTGATAGCAGATTTTTAGGATTTTCCTTTTACTTCTTTCCATAGTTAGGATCCTATGTGCATGTATATATATGTATCACTTCATGGAAAAAGATACCAACTTCGATTCTTCCATACCTTGGTTTGTCACACTTCCATTCTGTATTAAGTATGCTTATTGCGAATAATAATCACTTCTTGTCTTCTGCATGATGCTATTCTTGCGATCATAAGATATGAAACATTAGGGAGTAATCATTCTGATCTGGAAATGCATAATGTGCTTCTAAGTGTCTTATTGTTCCCAATGGATATTACATTATTACAGCTCTATTTTCTACTGGAAATCCAAACTAAAAGATTTCCTAGTTAGCTTTATTTCTTGATCTTTTTTCTTTTTCATTTTATCTTCTATACAGAAAGAAATTGTGCTACATCTTTTTGCTTCTCTGTGTATTCAGGAAACAAGAATGGGAACCAGGAAAAAGGGGAAACTGTTACGGCGAGAAGCTCCCCATAAAGAACCAAACCAATGAAACTAACCTCGACTTGCCCACAACGCTGATGGTGGAAAAAGTACTAGCTAGGCTGGGCTCAAAGGTCTCCGTTCTCAACATCACTCGCCTTACAGCATACAGGAAAGATGGCCACCCTAGCATTTATCGCCAATTTTATAGTATACTCTCCCCTGAGGAATTAGCAAACCCTGCAAGTTACTCGGATTGCATCCACCGGTGCTTGCCAGGGGTGTCTTATTTATGGAATGAGCTACTATTTTAGTTTTTCTGACACGACGAAGGCTTAGTCCGATTAAGGATTTTAAGGCAGTAGGTGAAGAATACTACTGCATTCACTACTATTTTGTGGCTGATCCTTCAGCTATGAAACTTTATGCATAGAGCACAATGTACATCTGAAAAGCATGTGATTTTTGTTGTTCATAGGTGAAAAAATTTAGTTGACAGAACCCACTGCATAATGAAGAGAGTTTGGTGAATTTCAGAGTTTCACTTTATTATATAGTAGTTATAGCCGTTAGTAGTAGTAATATTGATGGAAAATTTGAACCAATAGCAGTGACCACATGCGACTTGGTCAGTCAGTTTTGTTCACCCTTTGCCTTTTAAAATACAAAAATTGTATTATCGCTTGAATTCAAATAATCAAACCTACCAAACTAAGATTTTCTCATCCCACATATTTGAATGAAGCATTTTTAAAAAGCTCGAGTTTAAACTAATACCCAGAAATCAAAGGAGAAAATCAACAAAGCAGACCAATTTCAAGCCACTATCATGACACAAAATGAGTATAGTTCTAAAGTTGGCTGTTTGTTTATCATTAAAACTACTAATATGTTGGAGTCATGACTCAAAAGTGCAAGTTGAGTAAGTTCTAAAGTCGGCCTGTTGGTTGGCTCACATCACCATTTTAACAACTATAGTAGATCCAAACATAAACTTGCGATGGAGCGAACTATTTGTGTGTCACTTGACTATTAACAAGAAATAACATGGTCACAGTTGAACTCGATTATGACAATGTGAAACTTGTATGGACAAAAGTTCAATCTTTAAGGAAATATAAAAGTAACATACCGGTAAGAGATTTAAATTGAAAAATTGCAACTTCACTTGATATCGTAATTTAATAAGATACTTATAGTTGACTTAGATGACATTTATCACAAGGCTGACTTCTTTTCAAGTAACTTGATACTAATCATTAACATATTCTTTGACATATTACTCGTTCATTTAATTTAAGATATACTTTAAACAGATAAACTATTTCAAACTAAAATTATATTTTCTTCTATCCTGAAATTAATTTATTTTTGCTACAACATAAATAGTTAGGAAGATAGTGATAAATTCAAATTGACGTTAAACGCATCAGCAGATGGGGTGAGCGAGCCTCCTAGCTCAATTTCTGCCACATTCATGTCAACGTCACATTTACAGTAGTCTCCATCTTTAATTTGATCTTCACACTTAAAGTAATCTGAATCTTTAATTTGATCTTCCATAGAAATTTGAGCAGAATCTACATCAACCAATCTTGGCATGTCCTTCACCGGATTCTGTCAAGATTCAAACACAAAAGTCATCATATAGTAGTTGAATTTCATTAAAGCTCAAACCCTTCAAACATCAAACCGAACCAAAGGTTTTGAATATTAGATAGATGGTAGCATGTTAAAATGCTCTTAGAAGCTTAGAGATATGTATGAGAATAAAAGGAAAATGAAAATACAAAGGTTAAAGCACACACATACTAGTCCAGTTCAATATATCAAACTCAAAATTATGCATTTTCCTAGGTTTTTCATTTTGTTCGGCTTGTAGAAGCCGAGTTCCATGTGAACATTAGATAGCAAGATTTAAAATTCATAGGGAAAGCATTAATTCATGCACAGACAGAGAAATATTCAAAAGAGTGTAGACCTTCTCTTTCCTGTAAATGGTGCCATCTTCTTCAAAATGCCAACCAGCTTCATCACATAGTGCCTTGAGAAGATCATTCGTGTCAGCATGCTTCGGCAGCTTATAGTTTCCATGAGCCCTCAGACCGGCAAAGATCTTGTGTGCTACAGCTCGACGTTTTTGTTCTCTTTGCTTGTTTTTCTGCCTCTCCCTATCAGAAGGATACCGGAACTTTGTCACTACGCTGCCATTTTTTGTGGTTTTGTGAACCAACCATGGCCCTCTACTGGTTTTTATGCACCCTCTAAGAACACTTCTTCTCTCTTCAACCATAGTTATGAGTTCTAGCTACTTTCCTCTTAGCTTGTTTCTTTGTTGTTCGTTCCTCTTCTGGTTGTGATAGTAATAATTAATTTATATATAGAAAGACAACATGTAGACAAATTAGCGATAGTACAAATAGCACAACATATATTCCTCCATTTTGGCGTGAGTACTATATATGTTTGTGAAGTCCTTTTAACTTACTATAAAATATTTTACACAAATATCAATCATGATCAAAGAAACTTTACTGAGTGCAGAAGATTTTATATTAGTTGGTCTTTTTACAGTTCTCAGGAACATTGACAAGTGTCAAATTAATAGAATTAACATCCTCCTCTAATTTTCTATTTGAGACATATTATCAACTAACTCATGAAGTAAATTAGGATTGTTAATTTCCATGTTGCGTGAATTCTCCATAAATGCTATCGAATCCGTGTCGGATTTTTCAAAAATATACTTTTTTGGGAGGAGCCGAGTACGCCGAATATTTTTTGTAAAGTCCAAGCAACATAGGTTAATTTAGTTGATATTTAATTGGTGTTGGTGAGAAAACTCTTTTTTTCTTTTTCTTTAAATCTTGGATTAGTTATAATGTTTCCAACTTAATTATTACTAGTTAATGTATTAAGCAAAAATAAAGCTAGTTGAGACATGAATAACAATTACTTCTATAATTGGACAAGAAACAACAAATAAAGCAGCATAAAATTATTTGTTGCTGTCGGATATCAAGACACGATCAGGTGAGAGTACTTATTTTCTGAAATTTTGATCTTCTGCTCCCTTTTGTCCAAATGCAATGAGGAAATCAAAGAATATATGAGTACAGTATACTACAGCCTTCTTGATTAGCCACAGACAAAAGTACTCTTTTTATTCTTTGATTCCTCATATGACATTTGGACAAAAAGGAGCAGAAGATTAAAAAAAAGTTTTTCTGGATCTTTATAATAATAACCGGAAAAATGACATTGTATAGCCGTTCTAATAATCATAACTGAAAAATATATTTTTTTTTGTATACATTAAGATATGTTATATACAAAAAATATACAAATTTTTAACTTTCTTTTGCGCCGGATGTAAATAATTTCGGCCACGGGCTAAAAGTGATCTTCACCGATAATAATTTGGAAGGTTACCCATATAAATTCATCTGCTTCGGATTAATTCCTTTTGATTGAGATCTTTTAAAGAAAATCTACATAGAGTATTCAATAATAATAACTCAATATATAACCAATTAATTGTAATGAAGAAGCAAATGAGATTAATTTAATTCAAATACCAATATGTTATTTTAATATTAAATGCGACTAAATTAAGCAACCAAAAGGGTAATAATTCAATCATGGACTGCTTAAGTGCAGGTTCAATCCCACCAAATTAAGAGCCTCCATTATTCTATATATACCTTGAATTTCTCTTTTTAAAAGGTCAGAAAAGAAGTAAGAATTAAGTGAAATATTAGAATGTGGTTAAATAAAAAAAAAGTTCAAACTTGTTTCGCTAAAAATAATCTCCCTCCCATTTATATGAGAGTACTTAACTATACAATTAAGATATGTTTATATTAGTGGTACAATGGTGTACGCATGAAATTTTATTAGTAGCGTCAGCATTTGAAAATGTGAACAAACAAATATATTACTATAACGATAAGCAATGTTATTTTTATATTTTTACCCCATATTTTCATTTTTCTTATTATCTAAACGTGTCACGACTCACGTAATATCGCTTGGGGCAATGTACCTGCGCCCCTGAGTGGTAATAAAGGAGATATGTTAGTTTTTGGGTGCGAAGTAATTTTTGGGTTGAAATGTTAGTTTCATATAAAGAACACCACACCAAAATAAAAAATTGGGATCAATAGTTGTCTTCCTTTTGCAAAATCCCATTCTTGCTTTACGACGATAATTGCTTTTGTTGACTAGTCAGTAGTCATACTGAGAGTTTATGAAAAAGCAACAAACTGTGTATTTTGAAGAAAGAATGGAGAGAAAATAGGTTATGAAACTTTCTATAGGATCTCAAAAAAGTATCCATTTTAATGAAAGAATCTTCTCTTATTTCTCCTTAACAAAACAAGGGAAAGCTACTTTCTATCATTTCTTTTTGTCTTGTTCATTCTAAATTCCTATTCTAGTTTTCTTTCGTACTCGTTACTCAGTTCTCAAGTAGCAGGGTTGTTTGTTTGGGCATATTTATATTTAATTTAAATATATAAATGTTTATATTTAAATTAAGAAAAATAGTTCTACTTTCCCTTCTCTTTTCCATTGACCATTGCTCTCATGATACGACACGAATATGGTATGACACCAGCCCATACTCAGGTAAAAACTTACTCATATTAGGTATTTATATCCACCCAATAAATACATAATATAAGTCTTCACAAACATAATTTAACACTAAAATATAATTAATTAAGATATATTCTCATCTTGATTTATCACTTAATCTGTTAATCATGATAAATTAGTATTGGGGCAGGGGTAGAGCTAGAAGGTTATCTATGAGTTTGGCTGAATTCCATAATTTTAGTCCAAATATTGTATTCATATGAAGAAATCCACTCGATATGTGCAAAAATTAAATTCAAAACTCTATTACTAATTGCTATTCTAAAATTTAGAATTCATAGAATACGAATCTTAATTCCACCTATAATAATAGGAGGTGTTATACCATGTTCATGTCATATCATAATTGTGTTATGTGTCAAACAAAACCTGCCTTATCATGGATCAAAGACTTGAACAATATTATGACGAATGTGTCACAAGATAGCTATATTATTATGAGTATATTACTTCGAGAAAATGACACTGCATCCAGAAACCGTCTTCGAAAATGAAACCTCTAAATTGGTTTGAAAATGCTACGGGAAAAGTTAAAAATCTATTACTGCATAATAGAAGAAGGCCATTAGCCCAATTCCAAAGAAGAATTAATCAGAATTGCACAAAGTTTAAACTAAAAACAGCTGGTTGATATTTTAATACAGGTATAATTAATGGGTAATATGTGTATAACTGTACATAATCAGTCTATAATTCATGTATACTGGCTAAAAAAAAACAGTAAATCTGATCGGCTATTTGTATAAAAATTTCTATGAAAAGACCCAATTTTTAGTTAAATGAAGCCCATGTTGAAAAGGTCCAAATAAGCTTTAAACCGATGTAATTGACGATTTAACCAAAAGAGAATTAAAGAAACTCGAATACTTGGATTGAACTGACGAAAAAGAAATTAGTCGAGTGGAACTGAACCAATTCACAAACCAAAAATCGAAAATTCGAACCTACATAATCAGAAAGTGAACCAAACATTCATGCCCACACTTACCTATTTTGACTTGCCATGACCTCTATTATTGTCTTATAGATCACAAGGAGCTTAATTCATTTGACTCATCCACTCATTCTTTATACGTGATTTATAGACAAGTAAATCGATTTGATCCCAAAATGATAAATAAATTAGACAAAAATATAATACTTAGCTTTGAAATCGAGATAAGACAGTAGCAATCTTTATTCTGGGAGTAGAGTTTCCGCAGACAGTAATAACAGTATTAATAAGCAAGAAGATAAAATATTATTGAGCTTTTGAACAGAGTATAATATTAGCTTGTCAGAAAATTTGTGTCCTTTACAATGATTGTAGAGCTTACTATTTATAGTTGCACCTAGGGAACAAGGTCCTAGGATCAAGCCCATCTTAAATGACAATTATGAGCGCCATTGAAGAATGTGTAATAGTAGGCAATGAATATCATATTCTCTGTAACGGACCGTGCACTTAACGCTATAGAATATTCTCCATTAAATGCTATCGGGTGGCAGGTATTTAATTCGCCTTTATGAATACCATTCTCTTCGAGATCGTTGCCTTCGGACTTGATTATCTTTGGTCTTCAACTCCACGTGTTGCTTTCTCATGCAATCATTTAATATGAATATATTTTACCCTATACAGATAGTCCCCCCTGCTTTCCGGTGGCATAACCTTGTATCACGGGGAAGTTGGTAAAGATACCTTTTTTGGCGGAAAATTCTCTGACTCCCTCTGAAAAATTTCTGACGGTTGATTAGACGCACGTCTCTCGCATTTAATGCCCGAACATGCGTCATCCAACGATTCATAAATATTTTTGCCGGTTATCGAGGTAATTATGACCACGATTTTAGCCGCCTATTCCTTTAGTTATACGCATCAAACTTCTCCATTTACACTTCATAACTTTCCAAGCTCTCTCAAACTCTTTTTACTCAACTCATACTTGCCTTCAACATTCTCTAATTTTCTTCTTTAGAAAAAACCTTTTCCTCCCTTCTGATAACAATGGCCTCTTCTTCTAGAAATCCCAGTTCCTCTAAGAACAAAGATAGTGTTGATGATGCTCCTCCTCCCACGGTGAGTACCATTATTCCAAGAAAACTCATCACAACTAAGGATTTCGAAGAGAAGAATCCTTCCGCTAACCCTCGCACATGGGCTATTGGCGTGTATCCTTCTTTCATCCGTCCTTCCTGCATTCTTGCTGTGAAGGAAAACGATCGTTGCCATGATTTAAACATCATCAATCCTGACCTGGCAGAGTGGATAACCTTACCGAAGAATGGTTTAACATATTTTTACACGTATCCCTTCACTTTGGGATCGTTCTCCTTGAGCGGGGAGCTTGACTCCGTAATCGTGGAATTCTGCATCCGTTACCTGGTATGCCTGGCATAGTTAAGTCCTTTTGTGTGAAAGACAATTGCTTGTCTTCTACGTCTATGCCAGGAGACGGGAGAAGAGCTATCCCTGACTCTATTAATGAACCTTTATTCCCTTAAGATTTTCTGTGGGGGAATGACAAATTTCAACAAACGTGGATACCATGCTTTGCTAACCAGTATGGATGATGACAACGACCGTGGGTGGATAGAACAGTTAGAGTTAGTTGCCACCAGGGACATTATTTCGGCCATGACTCCATCCTTTCTGGAATTATGAAACCACACTAGTAAGTTCGTCGTTTATCTTTTCTTCTAGTAAAAGATCGCCTTATATTGTTACTGATCCTTCTTATTTTACTTATTTCAGCAACTCGGTGGACACCACCTAGGGTTGAGGGCTTGGACCAGTAGGTCCAGAAGATTTTTGATGTCACTACGCCCGAGACCCATACGTGGAAAGAACTAGCCCTTAAATATGGGTGGAAAGCCTAAAATCATGGTAGGTCGAACTCATCTTGTTTTTACGTTTCGTATAGGAAAATTGATTAACCCTTCTCTCTTGTTGAATTCAGGTCTACCTCAAGGCTCAGTTGTCGTCCCCAAGGAGAATGTTTTGGCTGATCCTGCTGACGCAACGAGGCTACTGCAGGAGGCTTTCACCCGAACATGTGTCTCCGGGCCTGCTTCTGGTGCAAGTGCTTCTTCTCGGAGTCCCCGGCCGGAGAAGAAGCAACTAAAAAGGCAATATTCCTCTGCGGCCGGGGAAAAAAATAAAAAGGTGAAGGGTGCCATACCCAAGTCGTCCACGGATGCTGTAGTGAAGAGCACCGAGATCGAGCAGGCCATAGACACCATGGTGATCGACGATGATGGAGGAGACGGTGATGAGAGGGCTTCTCTACATAAAAGATGCTGACCTTCATCAGCTCAATCTGTTGAGCTAGTCACGCCAACCGAGGATGAGGCCTCGACACTCTAGGGGAGTATAATGTAGTGAAAGATGCCAATTCTCACTTCCAAGTCCTAGTCGCTGTTCTCGGTACCATGAAGCTGGGTAGCCGGTCTCTCCCGTCCACGGTTGATGAGCAACCAACAACTAGCACTACTGTTGTCGCGGATGCTTCACAACCTACAACGCCATCAGCTTCATCTCCTTCTTCACCAACTCTACCTTCGCCACCAGCAACTGCTACATCATCTCCGCTGGCCGCAGTTGTTTGAGAGGAGGACGTCCCTCTTCCGCAGTCCCCAGTTCATGGGAATTTGGGGCATAATTATTCTATCCCCTTTAAAGATCCTCAAAGGAGGAGGAACGTAACCCTACCAGATGCCTCTGCTATCCCTGCAGGTGGAACTTGTTAATTATCTGAAGCCTCTGACTTCAGAAATGATAGAAATAAAATACAAGCTCTCTCGGGAGAGTGCTTGTTGAACAATGCCATGCACAACGCAACGGCGGTATAATCTTTATTTCCTCTATTGTTTCTTCTATCTTTTTTATGGCAAGGTTTTGAGTTTGCATTTTTTTGCAGGCTAACTTTGTTGCTTCCAAGGACCTTCAGAGATTGATTTTTGATAAGGAGGAACTTACCTCCGAGCGGGATCAATTGTTAGCCGAGCGAGATCAGATTATCACGTAGGCTTAGTTTGGCAGAGGTAGAATTTTTTCTTTGTGACCGCAGAGTTGAGGTCGCGATCACGTATGCTTGTGATGTTGTGCTTTGCGAACCCGTGGACAAGGCCGCGTTCACGTATAAGATAGTGAGCTGGTGAGAAGTGGAAAGTATTGTTCTATGCGATCGCGTGGGGATGGTCGCGATCGCGTGAGTTGGCTAGACAGTGCTTCGCGATCGCGTGTGCTATTCTGCGATCGAGTAAAGTTGATATGGGGGCAGTCCTTTTTTGTGCTTCGCGATCGCGAGGCAATTTCCGCGATCGCGATGAAAAAAATAACTAGGCAGAATGTTGAAGTTCAAAATCGAGGGTTTAAGTCAAATATCACAAAAACCATTAGAGAGCTCGGGAGAAGGTGAATTTGAGGAGATTTTTAATGGAGCAACTGGGGTAAGTATTCTTCACTCATATTCGGTTTAATTCCGTGATTTAGTCTTGAATTTCATCATTTAATTCGAGAAATTAGATTGGAAATTGGGGAAAAATGAAAGAAAATTTTGAGAATTTCTTTTGGGGATTTGAGGGGCCATTTGAGGTCCGATTTTGATGTTCTTGGTATGTATGAACTCATGAGAGTGTAAGGATTCTATTGATGTAATTTTTACTGGATTTTGAGATGTGGGCCCGAGGGTCGGGTTTGGTCAATTTCGGGATTCTTGGTGTGAATTGGTTATTTTCGAGTTGGCATTGTTTCCTTGGCATATTTTGACAGTATGAATCTGATTTTGATTGGATTTGGAGCAATTGGAGGCCGATTCGAGGGGCAAAGGCATAGCGGACTAGAGTTTGGACGGATCGAGGTAAGTAATGATTGTAAATGCTGTCCTAAGGGTATGAAACCCTGGATTTCACATCGTTGTGCTACTTTGAGGTGACAGACACGCTAGATGACGAGCGTGGAGTCGTGCACCATTGGGGATTGTGACTTGGTCTGTCCCGAATGACTGTTAAGTTGCGTATTTGATTGAAAACTTTTTGATATTATTGTGTTTCGGAAAATATTGCTATATTTTGGATGGAATGCCATATTTGGGCCTCGTGCCAACTGTTTTGGACCCTTATGGGGCTTTTTAACTATTGTTCCTCACTGTTTTGACTTAATAATTGTACTTAGTCATGCTGTGTTTTATTGATTTTTTAACTCAGCCTTATTTACTAATTTTTGATACTATAAATGATATTTTGAGCTGAACGCCCTGTTTTACTGATAGTCCGAGTGGCTTGTGAGGTTGATGGCTGAGAAAGGCCGAAGGCCTGATTGTGAGGTTGATGTCTGATATAGGCCGAGGGGTTGGTTGTGAGGATTATATATTTATGAATCGGGCTGCACGCATCAACAATATATATATATAGGTTGATGGCTGAGAAAGGCCGAAGGCCTGATTGTGAGGTTGATGTCTGATATAGGCCGAGGGGTTGGTTGTGAGGATTATATATTTATGGATCGGGCTGCACGCATCAACAATATATATATATATATATATATATATATATATATATATATATATATATATATATGTATATGGATCGGGCTGCACGCCGCAACAGTATATGGATCGGGCTGCATGCCGCAGTGATATGTTGGATCGGGCTGCACGCCGCAATGATATAGCGCTTGGGCTGTAGGAGCCCCTCTAGAGTCTGCACACCCCCAGTGAGCACAATCGACAATATATATGGATCGGGCTGCACGCCACAACGATTATGATAAGGTACCTATTAAGCATGAGAGCTGAGTGTAAGCGCTGATTGCTGAGAGTTGAGTCATGAGTGACTAAGTGGCTTGCCCGAGGGGCTATATATATTTATATACACATATATATGAGTGATGCTTTGCTTGAGGGACCTGTTTATGAACTTACTATTTTTCACTCCACCTTAAAGTGAGTTTTTGTTGAATATGTTGATTAAATTACTGCTTTGACTTATCTTTAGACCGAGCCACTATTGAAAATGTTGAACAAATGCTTTAAACAACTTTCATTTAAACTGAAAAATTTACTAGGTGTTCGGAATTTAGTCACTGATTTGGCCTTGTTACTTCCTCCGAGATTTTTAAGTTATGAAATGGTTATGAATTTCTGTTTGCTGAGGGGCTGTATACGAACTATGTTTTGCCCGAGGGGCCGATTATGATTTTCATCACTTTCACTATATATATTTCATTAAACCTCTATTGAAAAGGTTAGAAAGATATTTTCTAAAGGATTTTACTGAAGTTGGAAATTTAACGAAATGATTTGAATGGTATCCTATTTTGGGAACATACTGTAACCACTGTGGTGCTATGACGTGATTTACGTGATTTCTTACTGCTTAGTCTTCATTTACTTTTATTACTTACTGAGTTGGCATACTCACATTACTCCATACAACTTTGGTGCAGATTCAAGTATTTCTGAGCTCGGTGGCAGGTTCATCAAGGTTAGCAAGGTAGTTGCCTGACCATCACAACCCTGCTTTTCTCCCTATTTATTCTTCCTTAATGTATTCTCGTGATTTTCCCGGCCATGTTGATCTTTATGTTGTTAGACAGTTGTAGTAGATGCTCATGACTAGTAACACCCTGATGTCGGGCTTGTGTATTTATTCTGCACTGTTCATTAGACTTACATCATGAGATTATTGATTAATAAATGGTATAAAAATGACTTTTATTGAAGAATGGTTGATTCGGGAATTGTGTCGGTTGGCCTAGTTTCGCGATAGGTGCGATCATGACCGGGTCAGTTTTTGGGTCGTGACAAGTTGGTATCATAGCCTAGGTTACATAGGTCTCACGAGTCATAAGCAGGTTTAGTAGAGTCTCGCATATCGGTGCGGAGACATCTGTACTTATCCTCGGGAGGCTACAGAACCTTTAGGAAAAACTTCACATTCTTGAATTCTTGTCGTGCGTCCTTGATTCAGCTTGAAATGTACCTCTTGAAATTCCTTCCACGCGTTCGTATGCGCGCATGAGCGCTTAGTATCAGATATGCATCGATGGTTTGTGATTACCTGATCGAGGGGCAAGGTGTGATCTCTGTGTGTTGATGTTGGTCCAGTCTGTAGGACTTGAGTCCGGGTTTTGACTATAGCTTGAGCGCTGAGCTGTTGATTTTGTGAGCGCGTGTTTTTGGATTTATACGATCGATAAGTGTCCCTATTAGGGGAAGGTATGGCTGGATAGCTATGTGATGAGTATGATGCGACTGCAAGATGTGTTCATATGATTTGAATGAGGCGAGAAGGGTCTACCTGGGGGTAGTAAGAACTGTCCAGTGCTTGATTTTCATCATGAGTTGATGTATAGCCTGAGTTGTGGGCATGATGAAGGATCTTTTTCATGTTGTCTAGTTGGGAAATAGAGTAAATTTTATGTCGTGATATGAGTTCAGACTCAGGAAGGGTAAGTGACCGGGTAATAGTTATGATTATGGAAGAATATAGAGAGATTCCAGTTTGAGGCTAAGCAAGTGGCTTATCTTCTGTGGAGTGTTCTGAAGTTGCGTGGTCCCTATGATGGTTGTTGTGAGTCCTCTTTTGTTAGTGAAATTATACATGATGCAATTTGAGTTTGGATTGCGTAGAAAAGTTGTCTTGACCGTTACAAGGGTGAATGCGAGTTTTGCAAATGATTTGAAGTACTAGATGGTCCGTGTTGCACGAGCTTATGAAAGACTGAGTTTAATCTCACTATGGTATTATGGCAGTAATAGAGTATATGCATTATGAGTTATGGTATGTTTTGATCTATGGCTTTGAGCCAAGTGGGGGGAGTCTGCTATTGATCAGTTGATTGCACAATTATGTGCTATGATAGTTCTGGTTTGGGGCATACTGGTGAATCAGTTATGGATTATAGAGGTTGAGATCAAAGATGACCTGAATATATGAAATTTTTGATAGAGGTTATGTTATGCTTCATGGGCATATAAGAATCTATGGAATGACTTGAGTTGTTATTGGTGAAGGATGTAATGTACATGGAGCAAGAATCTATCTGGATGCATTAAGGTGGGGTTACTTTCTGCAGTATTGGATTGCTAATGGAGCACAAGTCGTTCGGTCTGTTTGATCAATATAAGTGAGGTTTGAGCAGAGTGGACCACTCTCGAGAATGGGTCTAATGGGTTCAAGATTTTTACATGTAATAATTGGAGATTTTCAGGTTATATATTTGGCTAGAAAGTGAGGTTTGCATTGGAGGGTGTCAAGACTCATGGTATTTCTATATTATTATGGATTCTACACATCAGTATCAGGAAGATGAAGGTAATGACTTTAGATTTGCAGAAGGTTTTCTCAGAGCGGGTATCTCGGCTGTTGTACTTTTGGGGGTGCTTCAGAGGAATGTGAGTGTTTATGAGCCTTAGGGCGATGTGATTTTTAGCTAAAGTTCATAGGGCAAGTTTTAGTTAAGGATAGTGGTGTACTAGCAAGGAAATGTATCAATTTGAAGGTAATTCGAAAGGAACTCAGAGAATTAGGACAACTTGGTAGTAGGTTGGATCGGCAGGGTAACAGATATGATTGGTTCTTGGGTGCTTATGATGCACTTGGTTTCTACAGGTGTTTCCTGGCAATGCTCTTAAGTTTTGATGGCCTGCGTAGCTGGGTTGAGTTAGAGGAATTTAGTTCTGACGGTTTTGTCTTGTGCAAATGGAATTTGGAGAGTTCTTGATGGTTTCTACCACGGTTAGAGATGTATATTTTCTACTGGCATGAGGAGCATAGGATGTATGATGATTTTATCCTAGATGGGATCAAATGGAAAAGTTCTTGGTGGCTGAGCACGTAGTTGCTTGTAGCTCGGAGTGGATTATGAAGTTCTCATATTTATCATAAGATGGTATGATATATGTGGTATGTTGTGTGGGGTTGAGATTTGCATGTGTAAGGTCACTGTTCAGTTTTGAAAGGAAGGTCATAAATTCTTAGGCAGAATGGACAACTTCAGATGACTAGATAAATGAGATCACTAATTGGTGTGGCTTGATGATGGTATACATTTCAGAGAGGGAAATATGTTTGAGTTATGGATGCTTTATTGGTATTGTGGCACTATCTCGTTTGATCGACTACTGATATCCAAGGTTTGCTTAGTGGCACAGAAGAATTTTTAGAAGTACCCCTCGTGGGATGATCGAGTAGTAGGGATGTGTTAGATATTCGAGCGGTAGAGTTGGGATAAGATATGGTGATTCGTCTTCTTTATGGATTTGGAGACTATGAGTTCTCATAAACAGGTTATTTCGCAGTTGTGGACTGTAAATATGTGGGTAAGCTAGTCAGATGATAGTATGTGTTATGATTCAGTCATTGTAAACCTTCAGAGGGTTATTTATCTGTTATGGGTGACCAGAGTTGATATGTGGTTCATTGGTAGGCCCAACATGGATGTGTGTTCTGCACCAGGTCGGAATTGTTGACTCTGAACTGTTATTGTTGAGAGATGTGCCATTCAATTGTTGTTGAGCTTATCCATGTTCTGGATTGATCTATGAGTTACTCTTCTATGTTACGAGGAGTTGTGATTTGTTGGTTATATGCGTATATGGTGCGATTCCATTTGAGCTTTATAGCAGAATTTGAGCGAGACGGGTAATTGGGCATTGCATGATTTGTTACGCATTGGGTATGTTCTTTCGGACTGATATGGCATCGCGTCATTTTCTTCTCCATGGTTATGGTTTTTCACTTTTGGGTGCTAGGCATCAAATTGCGCTTGGTTGATGATTTTGAGCATGGTGATTTGAGGCGTCTCATGCGAACCTGTGTTTAGATAGGGTCGCGCATTGCGACAAAGTTATGTCGAGGTATGATCCTTCGGGTTAGATTCATGTGTTGTGTTTCTACGATGTGTGACGGGTTCTCACCATTGTGTTGTGGTGGTACTGGTGAGCTTACGGTACAACTCTCTCATTTGAGTCATTTTTCATGATTTGAGTACGTTCAGATTGTTGCTTATTAGTGTGCGGATTGCAAGAGTTGTGTCTTTAGGTGGTATTGATGTGTCATGCCACCAAAGTAGTTGTGTTGGATTAGATACGATCGTTGGGATATAGAATGAATACAAACGGATTCGGTTTTAGCATGTTGGAAGGATAATATCGATGTTCGGCTTAGAAATTTGCTATGGTCCTTGCCAAAGGATAAGTGGCTTCACGAATGGTTGATCTGAGGAATGGTTATGACTTTCTATGTGTTTCATTTTTCATTGGCAGTATATGAAAGTGTTGGAATGGGGCTTTATTTGATAAAAGGTTTATTATCGATATTTGGTTGTTCTGAGCAACTGCTATGATCATAAGTTATCGCTACGAGAGTTTAAGCTATGTGGTATATCATGTAATTGCATCTGAGGCTGCAGGTATGGTTTGTTATAGCTTGTTCGGGCTTATTCAGAGTATAAATGTGAGGTTCTGATCTTGTAGATAATTTCAGAAGTGGAAATATGGTTCTAAGGTTTATGGGCTAGGTTGGATTGAGAAATTTCAGTTACATTGTGTTATCGGACCTATATGAGATAGGGTGATGTGGGATCTCCCCCAAGTATGTGCATGGTAAGGTTACATAGCGATTTGATGGTTTTCAGAACAACTCTAGGCACGTTCAAGGATGAACGTATGTTTAAGTGGGGGAGGATGTAATGACACGACCGGTCGTTTTGAGCATTTGCACTTCGCTCGCCAGTTCTCGGGCATTACTATCCCCGTGTGATGTATTATGACTTATGTAAATCGTCGGTTTTGGTTTTCAGGGTAATTAGAATGAATTTGGAAGAACAGTTCTCAGTTTGAAACTTAAAATTTGAAAGGTTGTCCAAGTTTTGACTTGTTAGTATATGATCTCGGATTGGAATTTTTATGATTTGGCTAGCTCTATTAGGTGATTTGGACTTAGGAGCGTGATCGAAATGTATTTTGGAGGTCAGTGGAAGGTTTAGGCTTGAATTGGCGAAAATGAAAATTTGGCATTTTCTGGTTGGTAGTAGAAATTTTGATATCGGGGTCAGAATGGAATTCCGGAAATTGGAGTAGGTCCGTTGTGTCATTTGTGATGTGTGTGAAAATTTTCAGGTCATTCGGACGTGGTCTGATAGACTTTTTTGATCGAAAGCAAAATTTAGATGTTTTTGGAATTCTTAGGCTTGAATTAGATGATGATTTGGTGTTTTGATGTTGTTTTGAGCGTTCCGAAGGTTGGAATAAGTTTGAATGATATTATGGGATATGTTAGCATGTTTGGTTGAGGTTCCGAGGACCTCGGGTGTGTTTTGGATGCTCAACGGGACATATTTGGACTTAAAGAGTTAGCAGATTTTGCTAGTTTTCTATTGCAGAAGATTTGTTCATTGCGATTGCGAAGAGGAGTTCGCGATCGCGTAGGCTTAGTTTGGCAGAGGTGGAATTTTTTCTATGCGACCGCAGAGTTGAGGTCGCGATCGTGTACTCTTGTGATGTTGTGCTTCGCGAATGCATGGGCAACACCACGTTTGCGTAGAAGATAGTGAGTTGGTGAGAAGTGGAAAATATTGTTCTATGCGATCGCGTGGGGATGGTCACGATCACATGAGTTGGCTAGGCAGTACTTCACGATCGTGTGTGCTATTCTGCAATCGAGTAAGGTTGATATGGGGGCAATCCTTTTTCTATGCTTCGCGATTGCGAGGCAATTTCCGCGATTGCGATGAAGGAAATAACTCCGCAGAATGTTTAAGTTGAAAATCGAGGGTTTAAGTCCAATATCACAAAAACCATTAGAGAGCTCGGGATAAGGTAAAATTAGAGGAGATTTTCAGTGGAGCAACTGGGTAAGTATTCTTCACTCATATTTGGTTTAATTCCATGATTTAGTCTTGAATTTCATCATTTAATTTGAGAAATTAGAGTGGAAATTGGAAAAAATGGAAGAAAAGTTTGAGAATTTCTTTTGGGGATTTGAGGGGCCATTTGAGGTCCGATTTTGATGTTCTTGGTATGTATGAATTTGTGTGAGTGTAAGGATTCTATTGATGTAATTTTTACCGGATTTCGAGATGTAGGCCCGGGGTCGGGGATTCTATTGTTGTAATTTTTACCGGATTTCGAGATGTGGGACTGGGGTCGGGTTTGGTCAATTTCGGGATTCTTGGTGTGAATTTGTTATTTTTGAGTGGGATTTATTCCCTTGGCATATTTTGACAGTATGAATCTGATCTTGATTAGATTTGGAGCAATTGGAGGCCGATTCGAGGGGCAAAGGCATCGCGGGCTAGAGTTTGGACCGGATCGAGGTAAGTAATGATTGTAAATGCTGTCCTGAGGGTATGAAACCCCGGATTTCACATCGTTGTGCTACTTTGAGGTGAAGCACATGATAGATGACGAGTGTGGAGTCGTGTACCATTGGGGATTGTGACTTGGTCCATCCCTTACAACTATTAAGTCGCGTATTTGATTGAAAACTGTTTGATATCATTGTGTTTCGAAAAGTATTGCTATGTTTTGGACGGAATGCCATATTTGGGCCTCTTGCCTACTATTGTGGACCCTTATGGACCTTTTTAACTATTGTTCCTTATTGTTTTGACTTAATAATTGTACTCAGTCGTGCTGTATTTTATTGATTTCTTAACTCAACCGTATTTACTAAATTTTGATACTATAAATGATATTTTGAGCTGAACGCCCTGTTTTACTGGTAGTCCGAGTGGCTTGTGAGGTTGATGGCTGAGAGAGGTCGAAGGCCTGATTGTGAGGTTGATGACTGAGATAGGCCGAGGGCCTAGTTGTGAGGGTTATATATTTATGGATCGGGCTACACGCCGCAATAATATATATATATATATATATATATATATATATGTATGTATATATATATATATATATATATATATATATATATATATATATATATATGTATATATGTACATTGATCGGGCTGCACACCGCAGTGATATATGGATCGGGCTGCACACCGCAACGATATGTTGGATCGGGCTGCATGCCGCAACCATATAGTGCTTGGGCTGTAGGAGCCCCTCCGGAGTTTGCACGCCCCTAGTAAGCGCAATAGACTATATATATATGGATCGAGCTGCACGCCACAACGGTTATGATAAGGTACCTATTGAGCGTGAGTGCTGAGTGTGAGCACTGATTGCTGAGAGTTGAGTCATGAGTGATTGAGTGGCTTGCCTGAGGGGCTATATATATATACACATATACGAGTGATGCTTTGCTTGAGGGGCCTGTTTATGAACTTACTGTTTTTTACTCCTCCTTAAAGTGAGTTTCTGTTGAATATGTTGATTAAATTACTGCTTTGACTCATCTTTAGACCGAGCCTCTATTGAAAATGTTGAACAAATGATTTAAACAACTTTTATTTAAACTGAAGTTTGTACGAGGTGTTCAAAATTTAGTCACTGATTTGGCTTTGTTACTTCCTCCGAGATTTTTAAGTTATGAAATGGTTATGAATTTCTGTTTGCCTAGGGACTATATACGAACTATGTTTTGCCCGAGGGTCCGATTATGATTTTTATCACTTTCACTATATATATTTCGTTAAACCTCTATTGAAAAGGTTAGAAATATATTTTCTAAAGGATTTTACTGAAGTTAGAAATTTAACAAAATGATTTGAATGGTATCCTGTTTGGGAACATACTGTAACCACTGTGGTGCTATCACGTGGTTTACGTGATTTCTTACTACTCAGTCTTCATTTACTTTTATTACTTACTGAGTTGGCGTACTCACATTACTCCCTACACCTTGTGTGCAGATTCAGGTATTTCTGAGCTTAGTGGCAGGTTCATCAGAGTTAGCAAGGTAGCAGCCTGGCGATCGCAGCCCTTCTTTTCCCCCCTCCTTATTCTTCCTTAATGTATTCTTGTGATTTTCCCGGCCATATTGGTCTTTATGTTGTTAGACAGTTGTAGTAGATGCTCATGACTAGTGACACCCCGATGTCGGGCTTGTGTATTTATTCTGCACTGTTCATTTAGACTTACATCATGAGATTATTGATTAATAAATAGTATAAAAATAACTTTTATTGAATAATGGCCGATTCAGGAATTGTGTCGGCTGGCCTAGTTTCACGATAGGCGCCATCACGACCGAGTCAATTTTTGGGTCATGACACCACGACTATCGGATGACATTGGAAATAAGGCCTAAGCTTTCGAGCGGTGACTACGAGAGCTAAGACCAATTTTTCTAGATGGTAGCGAGTTTCTGCTCCCGTTAAAATTTTACTAACATCATAAATATGACATAGTATACCTTCATCCTCACGGACTAAAACGACACTTACCACTACCTCCGAGACTACTAAGTAGATCAATACTTGTTTGTCTTCCTCCAGTTTTTACAGTAATGTTGGAATTGACAAATACCTTTTCAAATCCTTCAAATCCTGCTGACATTCCGGAGTCCATTTGAAGTTCTTCTTCTTTTTGAGTAGTGAAAAGAAATGGTGGCATTTTTCTGAAGATCGGGAAATGAATCTACTCAAAGCTGCCAGAGTCCCTATCAACCTTTAAACCTCTTTCATGTTTGATAGTTGGTCCGGGATGTCTTCTATTGTTTTAATTTTATTGGGGTTAACATTGATACCCTTTGCGATACCAGGAAGCCCAGGAACTTACCGGAGCTGACCCCGAATGCACACTTCTCGGGGATAAACTTCATGTTATGCTTTCTTAAGATGTCAAAGGTTTCTTGCAAGCGTTTAAGATAATCACTTGCGTTCAAAGACTTAACCAACATATCATCTATGTAAACCTCCATAGTTTTCCCTATTTGCTTCTTAAACATTTTGTTAATGAGCCTCTGATAAGTGGCTCCGACGTTTTTAAGCCCGAAGGGCATCACCTTGTAGCAATATGTGCCAAAGTTCGATATGAACAAAGTTTTTTCCCAATTCTCAGGGTTTATATTGATTTGATTTTACTAGGAGTAAGCATCAAGGAAACTCATTAACTTGTACCCAACCATTGCATCGATCATTTGATCGATATCTGTCAGTGAGAACGAGTCTTTTGGGCCCGTCTTATTTAAATCCTTATAGTCTACGCACATGCGAAATTTATTATTCTTTTTTGGAACTACTATGATGTTAGCTAACCAGTCAGGATATTTTACCTCTTGGATTGAACCGATATCAAGCAAATGAGTTACCTCTTCTTTGACGAATTTTTTTATCCTCGGCAATATGATGTTTTTTAATCTTACCGGAGGGATGTTGGGATTTAGGCTTAGTTTTGCACGGCCACTTACGGCGAGATACCTGTCATATCTGCATGCAACCACGCAAAACAGTCAACATTAAATTTAAGAAATTTGATAAATCTAGACCTGAGCTCGGGGTTTAATCCTGTCCCTAAGTAGAGCTTTCTCTGCAAGAACTTTTCGAACAATGTGACTTGTTCAAGTTCTTCCGCCAAGGATTTTGTTGCGTCCGTTTCTTCTGTTACCTAGAAGTATATTATTACCTGATATGATTCCAACTCCTCCTCCCATTGGTTGACTTCGCTCGGCTCGGGAGAAAGTGCCGGTTCCTGTAATTGCTATACTGCATGCTCCTTCCCTTTGCAACTGGAAACTGAGATTACATTCATCTCCCTTGCCACAGGTTGGTCTCCTTTTATTTGTTTAATTCCCTCAGAAGTTGGGAACTTCAGCAATTGATGATATGTTAACGGTACGACCTTCATCTTGTGCAACCATGGTCTTCCCAAAATAATATTGTAACCCATATCATCGTCTATTACCTTGAAAAGGGTCATCTTTATCACTCCCTCGACTTTCATAGGCAGTAGGATCTCTCCTTGGGTTGTCACGCTCGCCAGATTGAACCCGATGAAGAGTTTTGTGGCTGGAATGATGCTTTCGGTCAGCTTGTCTTGTTCCAACACTCTCCACTCAATATTATTGGCTGAACTTCCTGGGTCTATCAAAACACCTTTAATTTTAAAATCAAAGACATTTAAAGAGATTACCAAGGCATCGTTGTGCAGCAGTAATAATCCATCTGCGTCTTCCTCCATAAAATTAATGTTGTCCTCAGCAACTTCCCAGAGTCTCTTACTGTGGGTTACCGATACATTCATCTTTTTTGCCGCCAAAAATGTCACTCCATTAATCTCGTTCCCTCCGAAAATCATGTAGATCGTCAGATGTGGAGGATTTTTTCCTGCTTTCGAAGGTTCCGCGTTATCACAGTTGCGACCATAATTGTTTTTAGCTCGATCACTTAAGAATTCTCTAAGATGACCGTTATTCAGCAATGTTACCACCTCTTCGCGTAGATGTCGACAGTCCCTAGTCTGGTGACCGTTGGTCCTGTGGTATTCACACCACAAATTAGGATCCTTTTAACTGGGACCAGATCTTACTTGCTTCGGGAACCGTGATTCCTTAATGTTCCTCATAGCTGATACCAGCTCCGCTACGCTAATATTGAAGTTGTATTTGGAAAGCCTGGGGTAGGAGGAATCTCGGGAACCTGATATCTCCTTGTCATCCAATAACGTGTTATTGGCCGCGATTAGATCTCCTTTCGATTGCAAATCCATCCACCAATCGGACATCTCTATCGTATCTTTCAGTCCTTTCATAGGGCAAAAACCAACCTCTTAAAGACCGTCGATCTGTGTCAAAATCATCTTTTGACTTCTCTTTATTTTTCTCCCGGTCTCGACCTTTGGTTGATGTAGGGAAACCAAGCTAATCATCCTCAATTCTTATCTTTGACTCGTACCAATTGTGAACATCTACCCATGTTGTTGCCTGGAACTCGAGTAGATTTTCTTTCAAATTCGGGAAGCGTCGGAACTTCTCGGATTCAGTCTTTTAGTGAATGCTTTAGCTGCCTATTCGTCTGGTACGGTCGGTAGCAACATCCTTTCCTTCTGGAACCTGGTCACGAACCCCTGCAGTATTTCGGACTCTCCTTTTGCAATCCTGAATATGTTAGCCTATCGGGCCTGTACCTTTCTAACCCTGGCATGGGCCTTGATGAAAGAGTCCGCGGGCATCTCGAAGGAATATATGAAGTGCTCGGGCAAAAGCGAATAACACGTTAGGGCCCCTTTCGTGAGGGTCTTCCCGAATTTCTTCAGTAAGACTGACTCAATATCATGGGGAGCTAAATCGTTCCCACCGCCATTGTATAGGTGGTGATATGCTCCCGAGGATCTGAAGTCCCATCATATTTCAGCACGTCTGGCATTTTGAACCGCTTCGCAATCAACTCTAGCACCGCACTAGGTTTGAACGGAAACTGGGTATATTTCTTTGAGTCCGTTCCTTTCAACACTAGTGTTGCGCTCTGAATTTGATCCATTCAGGCATTTATTTCCCTCATAAATCGCATGAGTTTGGTTTTAAAGGGATCATTCTCGTTGTTGTTACTGGATCCACTACTGTTCTCCCCCGCCCCGTTGAAGCCGACTTTGCCCCTCGGGGTGTTGTTATCGACCCTCTGCATTATTTGATTTGTGGGAGCACCGGGAGGAACCAGACCTCTTCCATTCATGTTGTTGGAAGAACCTGACAATGCCTGCTTCAACTCTTTCATGACCTAATACTGTTGTGAGAGATGACCCATAATGGCTTTTTGTTGCTCTCTCAAGATCCTTACTATTTCAATGACGTGCTCTTTTTCAGCATCATTAGGAGTCTCCTCTCGACCATGTCGTGGATATTTCCTGCCGTGGACCAGCGTGGCCTCGTCCTCCTCGTTGCGGGTATCATTGAGTGAATCTTCGTGCTGAGGCGGATTTCCTTGGGCCTCAACGTTGTATGCGATGTTGACACCGTTATCTGCCATTTTTTTTAATGATTTTTGATAAGAACAAATAATCAAACGAATTAGTAATAGATGCAAGGATAAACTCAATTACACAACTATCTAAGCCCCACAGTTGGCACCAAACTGTCTACCCGTAAAATAGTACAGTTGAATTTATACGTAGTTTATAGACAAGTGAATTGATTTGATCCCAAAATAATAAATAAATTAGACATGAATATAATACTTAGCATTGAAATCGAGATAAAACAATAGCAATCTTGATTCTGGGAGTAGAGCTTCCACAGACAGTAATAACAGTATTAATAAGCAAGAAGATAAAATATTATTGAGCTTTTGAACAGAGTATATATAGTATTCGCTTGTCAAAAAATTTGTGTCCTTTACAATGATTGTAGAGCTCACTATTTATAGTTGCAACTTAGGAAACAAGGTCCTAGGATCAAGCCTCTCTTAAATAACAATTATGAGGGCCATTGAAGAAAGTGTAACGGTAGGCAGTGAATGACATATTCTCTATAACGGACCGTGCACTTAATGCTATAGAATATTCTCCATTAAATGCTACCGGGTGACAGGTATTTAATTCGCCTTTATGACTACTATTCTATTCGAGATCGTTGCTTTCTGACCTGGCTGTCTTCTGTCTACGGTTCCACGTGTCGCTTTCTCATGCGATCATTTAATATGAACATATTTTACCCTATACATCGACATTACTGAACCTATTGAAATTTTTTAAAAAGGGGTTGGGTAGGTTATAAAATTTAATTATGACACATTAATTTTCTTTGGCCTTTTCTGCCACTTTCTTTTTACCCACTCATATTCAGAGCTTGAATTTTAAAGTCTGGGAATAATGAGAGTAAGAATACATGGGTTCAATTTCCATGAAGACTCTCTCCGACTTCTTAAGATTAGCTTTGGAGCAACGATAAAGTTATTTTTGTATGATTTATAGGTCACGGGTTTGAATCGTGGAAACAATCACTAATAGTTATGTTAGGTAACACTACCTACATCACACCTCTGTGGTGCAGCCGTTCCCTTGACCCTACCTGAATATAGAATACTTTATGCCCTGAACTACCTTTTCTATCTCCAGCTCACTCCTATATTAATTAATGGCCAATGAGTAATGACTTTACTTGGGATTTGCCATAAATGAGACATGCTCAGTGCGCCGTTCAGACACTTTATAGTTCACCTAATATCTATTGGTAATGCTATGTTCAAATAAGAAAATCAGAGAAGCAAACAATCGTTAGTTCAATAAACAAATCATAAAATAATTCCGAGCTCACTGAATGCACCGTGTGTTTTTAAGGAATTTAATCCTCTCACTATTGCCCAAGGTTATGGATTAATTCCTCCCAGAATAGAACGGAGTAACTATTCAGTGATAGCGGCACTACAAATCACAGAATTTCAACGAACTCAACAAACGGAGCAAATCACACTTGACACTTATATTTAATTGGAAAATAATGCAACAATGTAGAAAAGAGGGGAGAAGATTTCAGATTTTCCATGTCTGAAAAATGAGGCCAAGCCTCTAAATTTGTATAGACAAAGGAAGGGTGAGATGGAGAGGTGCAATTCAAAAAGTATCTCTTCCATTTCCCATTCACATCCTTTAAAGAAAAAATGCAACAATCCTCTACATGAATGGGGAATGGACATATGTGGAAAAACATGCATGAAAATACTGTGTGATTCATAAGTAAGGATTAATCACATCTGGATAAGTAGGTTTCCCTTTGAACTTTCCGTAGCGAACTTATGTCGAATATACTCAGTCAATCGGTAAATTTGATATCTTTGAACCGTCGAGATTTGGTGTATACCTAGACAACTATAGGTCATACAATCAATCCTTAACCGTTTTTGTTTCTCGGTTGTGTTCGTTTCAGCCATGAACACCGCTTGGTTTCATGAGTGCTTAGAGAATGGGCCTTTACTTTCATTCCCCTTAAAGCGACTTACACTTCACACTCACATAGGTGATTTCTAAACATGTAATCCTATAGACACACTATCTGGTCATACCCTGCCAGACTTAGCAAATCATTAAAAAACTTTAAGCTTTATTGACTCATCAAAAATCCTTAATGCTTTACCTTGATTTCTGAACATTGTCTTCATCACGAGAATGTGTTGAGTTATTTGACAATGTTGAACCGTCATTCATAACATTGTTTGATCTCTTTGAACCTAGCTCTTGGGATCTCCAGTCTGCTAGGTAGAGTTACCGCCATGATGACTTGTCCTAGGCCTTTTCCCTATTCCCTTCGATGATCTTTCAACTACCTCTCTAGGTATGCCTTTTGAATGTGGATCCGACACGTTAATCTTTTGACTTTATGTAGTCAATTGTGATAACACCACTAGAGAGTAGTTGTCTAACGGTATTGTGTCTCCGTCGAATATGACGAGATTTTCCATTATACATAACGCTCCCTGCCCCGGCTATTGCCGGTTGACTATCACAATGTATACATATAGGTGCCAAAGGTTTGGGCCAAAATGGAATATCTTCTAAGAAATTTCAGAGCCATTCAGCTTCTTCACCCGCCTTGTTTAAGGCAATAAACTTAGCCTCCACCGTAGAGAGCTCAATGCACATTTATTTGGACGATTTCCAAGATATCGCTCCTCCACTGACTGTTTAGAATCGGTTGAACCGGTGATCTAATTTGCATCACTATACCCCTCTATTATCGCGGGATACTTATTGTAGTGCAAAGCATAATTTGGAGTATATTTCAAATACTTCAAAACTCGTTTCATTGTCTTCAAAGTTCAATGCAAACTTTCTTATATTGAAGACTAATACGTTTCGACTTTCGATTGCATATCAGATTATTGACTATACTTACTGTAGTAATAGTATATTATAACAACAGCTATAATGATTGGCATCAGTTTTGGCCACAACCTTTTAATATATAACACATTTCACGGTCATTCCGCTATTTTCAAGCATTTGTATGCTATTTATTCATACGTCTATATGATATGCAAATTATAGCACCTTCATTCATGAAACAAATCCAACTTGGAATGGATTTTGGTCATGTTCATCGGTTGGTTCACCTCTTTATAGACCAATGTATTAATATATTTGTTCATGAACGGTCATGTTTATACGAAACATGTAACGCACTTTTCATGAAAAGTTGTAGACTTCCAGGTGACACTCTTTCATAAAAGAGCTAAACATTATAAATGTTCAAGAAAGAACAAATCATTTCTGGAAAGGCACGTAAACAACTTTCGGATTTGTAGTTTCATCACTAACCATCACTTAGACTGAACAAGTAATGAATTCACCGACTACCATATCAATATCCCTAAGGACTCGTGGGGTTCGAAGAGTTATATATTCTAGTTCTTCTATATAATATATACGTCATGTCTAATATTAGCTTTTGTTATGCATAAGCTAAATACCCCTACATTTCACATATTTTATGTGTTTTTTCTATCAACATATAATTCATATATAAACAAACAATGACTACATAACTTAGAGTACTCTTAATGTAAATACACTAGTCTGAAACCATTTGACAATATTTTCTAGTTAAATTTGGCATGCCATTGTTTGGGTGCTTGTTTTAGTCCATAAAGTGGCTTAATAAGTCGACACACTTTCTTTTCTTTCCAGGAACCACGAACCCTTCAGGTTGTTCCATATAAATTTCTTCCTCCAAATATCCACTTAATACACGGTGGCTAACGCTATTACCATCCGAATAGATGTAATTCTCGTTACCAGTGAGCATGTATCAAAGTAATCAAGACCTTCTCGTTGTCTTAATCCTTAATCAATCTTGCCTTATATTTGTCAATAGTACCATCAACTTTTATTTTCCTCTTGAAAATCCATTTGGAACCCAATTGTTCGTTCCCTAGAGTAAGATCAACTAACTCACAAGTATGGTTATTTAATATGGATTATATCTCACTATTGACTGCTTCTTTTCGAGGAAGGCATAATTTATTTCAAAATTTGAAGCTCATTTTCTGACAAGAATGTCAGAAAATCTGACCCAATGGAAGTAGTTGTCCTTTGACGTTTACTACGTCTTGGATTCACCTCTTTAGGTGTACTTTCCTTTGCTTCTTCTCGAAGTCGATTGGATATTTCACTAGACGACTCACATTCCTTTTTATACGGATAAATATTCTCAAAGAATTCAGCATTATCTGATTCGATTACCGTATTAATATGAATGTCAGGATTTTTTGATTTATGAACAAGAAAATGATATTCCTTATTATTTGTTGCATATCCTATGAAAACGCAATCAACGTTTTTCGGTCCGATCTTTACTCTTTTGGGTTAGGAACTTGAACCAACACCGCACACTTTAAATATTTTTAGTTGGACTTTCTTCCTTTCCATTTTTCATTTAGAATAGATTGCGTTTTGCTATGGGGGATTCGATTGAGTATTCGGTTAGCTGTAAGAATAGTTTCCCCCATAAGTTCTTGAGTAAACTAGAACTTATCACCAAAGCATTCATTATTTTATTTAATGATCGATTCTTTCTTTCCGCAATTCTATTAGATTGCGGTGACTAAGGGCTGTCGTTTGATGAATAATATCATATTCCAAAAATGAGATTTACATTCACCGCCCCTATAAACTCTTGTTTGTATCACGACAGAGCCAAAATAAATGGTGAAGTTTTTAATTTTCAAACCAATTTATCACAATCAAAATCAACAAACAGTGAAGTTTTTAATCTTCCAATCGAGTAATATATGATACAATCAGATCTAATTAACGACGAAGTTTTTAATCTTCAAGCCGAGTAGAAAGTTACTTAGGCTTTAATCTCCAAAATGGATAGAAAGTCACGTAGACTGTAATCTCCGTCAAATGAGTAGAAAGTCACAAAAACTTTAATCTCAGAACAAGTAGAAAATCAAGAAGATATTAATCTCAAAATAGGAGTAGAAAATCACAAAGATTTTAATTTTCATAACGGCGGTACAAAATCAGGATGATTTTAACTTTTCTTTTAAATGACTTTCCAACTAAACCATTACAACACTTTTCATGATCTCAAGAATACTTTCAAGTATTTAGTGTAAGCATAAAGCACATCTTACAAAACCTTGAAGATTATTTTTCATATAATTTCAAGCATGCTACCAAAGTTATATACCAACTATTAATAGTTTTTCATTTGGTCAAATTAAAGGAATAACAGAATTAACCACAAACACATATTATTCCCCATCATGCATATAATTCAAAATTTGTAATATGAGATCATCACTAAATAAACATCTGCCTTAATAATTATAAGATAAGATATCATAAATCACCAAAGGGCAAGAAAGACGGTTGAACCCGATTTTTATCGCCACTTCAGTGTTGACTGTTTGATATCATAATCAAAAAATGTGTCTTGGGCCGGTGATGAATTTAAGGGCAAGCACCATTTTTCCAGGAAATCACTCAATTTGTAATTGGTAATAGAACGATGAAACAAGTTTACTGGACGAAACTTATTCGAAAAGCCATCAATGCTTTAGCAATCTTTCAATTACTTATACGTGTGAATCCAAGTGAGCCAAGGCAATACTTTAGCCTTGTATTCAAATCATTTAAATCAATCATGAACTTTCAATTCCATCGTTTATTTCGTCTCTATCAGCAGTCACAAACAAATATTTGCACAATGATTTTCTTCTCTATCAGCCGATTTCCACAGCCTTTGGCTTCATGTTAGTTGCCACTCTCTGTTGTAAGTTAGTAAATTTTTAGTATACTAAAAATCAGAGTTGTGCATGGACCCAACCGCAAAAATTATTCTCTCATGAGAAAGACCTTGTAAACTATTGATTACTCTCTGCGAATATGATGGAATACTCCACCCATTTGTGTTGAAGTCAGGAGTAGCGCCGGAAATAAGTGTTTGTGGTATAATTCGGTTTTCTACAATGCACCATTTCGCAAAAGGAGTGCCTTTTTGGGGTGCATTACTTGCAATAGTCAGTCAAAACCAATAAGCCGAAGACAAAAAGAATTTTGATTTCTGCTTTCTTTCTCAACTTTGCTCTTCGTATAACATGTAAATTCCCTTCAAATTGGGATATTTAAATACCTTAAGATTGTTGGTAATACTTGTTGCGGAAGCCAAATGTATATAGTGTGAATAAGTCACAACTACTATACCAAAAATTATGACAGCCACCAAATAATAAATAAGACAATAAAGCAACAATAAAGGGAACACCAGAATTTACGAGGTTCGGCTAATTTTGCCTACTCCTCGGACACAACCAATATTTTATTTCACTCCAAAAATACAAGTGAAATAATACTAAAGAGAGAAGATACAAATGCCTTAAACAGATGAGAAGGCAAATGAGAGGTGTGTTTAAATCCTAAACATTAGGCTTTCTTTTATAGGGGGAAAATCCCCCAAAATTCAAGAGCCCACCGATGTGGGACAAATTTGCCAAACTTCAACAAATCTCCACCTTGGCAAAATTCCACATCTTCAATTTTCTCTCAATAACAAATTTTGATTGTGTCTTCATCTTTAATCTTCAGTTTTCAACAATGTTGATCAAATCCAAACAATGTTGAAACTTGACCGCAGTCACCACCTTTGTCAGCATATCAGCAGGATTCTCTGTAGTATGAATTTTCTTCACCGTGACTCCACCTTCTTCTATGATTTCTCGTACGAAATGATACCGAACATCAATGTGCTTCGTCCTTGCATGATACACTTGGTTCTTCGCTAATTGAATAGCACTTTGACTATCACAAAAAATTGTGATACCTTTTTGTTCAACACCAAGCTCCTTTAGCAATCCTTGAAGCCAAATTGCCTCTTTCACAGCCTCTGTAATAGCCATGTACTCTGCCTCTGTTGTAGACAAAGCAACTGTTGACTGCAAAGTAGACTTCCAACTAACTGGTGCCTTTGCAAAAGTAAACACATAACCAGTAGTTGATCTTCGTTTGTCCAGATCACCCGCAAAATCTGAGTCACAATATCCAACTACAGACTGATTGTCTTCCTGCTCAAAAACTAACCCGACATCTACAGTATTATGAATATACCGTAGAATCCACTTCACAGCTTGCCAATGCTCCTTCCCTGGATTGTGCATATATCTGCTAATAACTCCAACAGCTTGTGAAATGTCAGGCCTTGTGCAAACCATTGCATACATCAAGCTACCAACAACATTTGCGTATGGTACCTTTGACATATACTTTCGTTCAGCTTCATCCATTGGCGACATAGTAGTACTTAGCTTAAAATGGGAAGCAAGTGGAGTACTAACTGGCTTAGTCTTGTCATCTATGCCAAAACGTTGAAGTACTCTCTTCAAATATTCCTTTTGAGATAAACAGAGTTTCTTTGAACGTCTATCTCTAATTATCTCCATGCCAAGAATTTTCTTTGCCTCACCCAAATCCTTCATCTCGAACTCCTTCTTCAGTTGAATCTTCAACTTATCAATTTCTTCCAAATTCTTGGAAGCTATCAACATATCATCAACATATAGGAGAAGATATACAAAGGAACCATCTTTAAGCTTGTGCAAATACACACAATGATCGTATTTGCTTCTCTTGTACCCTTGCCGCAACATAAACTCGTCAAATCGCTTGTACCATTGTCTAGAAGATTGTTTCAATCCGTACAATGATTTTTCAAGTTTGCACACCATATTTTCTTTTCCAGCAACTTTGAATCCTTCTGGCTGAGTCATGTAGATTTCCTCCTCCAAGTTTCCATGTAAAAACGCAGTTTTTACATCCATCTGAACTAGTTCCAAATCCAATTGTGCTACCAAAGCCAACATAATTCTAATGGAGGAATGTTTTACAACTGGAGAAAACACTTCATTGTAATCAATT
Source organism: Nicotiana sylvestris (assembly GCF_000393655.2). Classification (NCBI taxonomy): domain Eukaryota; kingdom Viridiplantae; phylum Streptophyta; class Magnoliopsida; order Solanales; family Solanaceae; genus Nicotiana; species Nicotiana sylvestris. The sequence continues at coordinate 131,480,472 of NC_091058.1, read as the reverse complement.
CCCTCCTTTTGAGCATATCCTTTGGCCACCAATCTTGCTTTGTAGCGAACATCTACTTGGTTAGGAAATCCTTCCTTCTTTGCAAATACCCATTTGCACCCAATTGCTTTCTTTCCCTTCGGGAGATTGGCCAATCTCCATGTATGATTCTGATGAAGGGACTGTATTTCATCATTCATGGCAATCCTCCACTTATCTTCTTCTGAACTTTGGACAACGTCTTTATAAGTAGTAGGAACATCATCAGCTACAATTGAGGTTGCACAAGCAACCGTCTCTATGAGACGAACAGGTTTCGTTATTGTTCTTTTTGGCCTGCTGGTTGCTATTGATTCAAGTTGTTGTTGAGGTTCCTGAGTTGGAATCTCCTCTACTGGCTCTCCTTCCAGAGGGTAATCTTCATTTGTTTCCTCCTCTGCTTCTTGTGTAGGAAAAATAAATTTTCCCTCAAACTCCACCTGCTTAGAAGCACCTTTATTTTGTTTGGTGTCTTCTGTTACCTTATTTACCATAGCAGATTCATCAAAGGTAACATCTCTGCTGAATATTACTTTCTTTGTCATAGGACACCATAAGCGATATCCTTTGACTCCAGAAGTAATTCCCATAAAAATAGCCTTCTTTGCCCTTGGATCCAATTTTGACTCCGTCACATGATAATATGCAGTTGAGCCAAACACGTGCAAAGAGTTATAATCTACAGCAGGTTTTCCGTACCATTTTTCAAATGGTGTCTTGCCATCAATAGCAGCAGATGGTAGACGATTAATGAGGTGACATGCATATGTAATTGCCTCAGCCCAAAATTCTTTGCCCAAGCCAGCATTGGACAACATACACCGTACCTTCTCCAGCAAGGTCCGGTTCATACGTTCTGCCACTCCATTCTGTTGTGGTGTATGTCTAACAGTGAAGTGTCGGACGATGCCATCATTTTCACAGACCTTATTGAAATGATCATTTTTGTATTCACCTCCATTGTCTGTGCGAATACACTTGATCCTCCTGCCTGTCTGATTCTCCACCATCGTCTTCCATTTGAGAAAAATTCCCAACACTTCATCTTTGCTCTTCATTGTATACACCCATACTCTTCGGGAAAAATCATCAACAAAGGTTACAAAATAGTGCTTCCCACCCAATGAAGGTGTTTTGGAAGGACCCCAAACATCTGAGTGTACATAATCCAAAATGCCTTTAGTATTATGGATCGCTGTACCAAATTTAACCCTTGTCTGTTTCCCTTTAACACAATGCTCACAAAACTCCAAGTTGCAAGCCTTTACTCCTTTTAACAATCCTTGATCTGATAGAGTTTTCAAGGATTTTCCTCCAGCATGTCCCAAGCGCATGTGCCATAGCTTGGTTGCTTCTGCTTCTTTGTCATCACTGGATGTCACTGTCGCTGTCCCAATAACTGTACTGCCACGATAGCGGTACATATTATTATTCTTCCGATTAGCCTTCATTACCACTAGTGCACCGGAGCATACTCTCATCACTCCATTTTCTGCAATGATTTTGAACCCTTTTGATTCTAGGGCTCCCACAGAGATGAGATTCTTCTTCAAATCCGGTACATATCGAACATCTGTTAATGTTCTGATCATTCCATCATGGTTCCTTAATCGTATTGAACCAATGCCATATGAGGTAAGAGGGCTGTTATCCGCTGTGTGGACGACTCCATATTCTCCTTCTTGAAATTCCACGAACCAGTCCTTGTTGGGACACATATGATAGCTACAAGCCGAGTCCATCAACCATATGTCTGATGATGTTGATGACTCTGTTGTAACTAATGAGAAGTCTGAATCATCACAATCAGCTACATTTGAATCCATAATGGCCTTTCCATTGTTATGTTTGGCCTTATTCTTCAACTTCGGACAGTCTTTCTTCCAGTGCCCTTTTTCTCGACAAAAGGCACATTCATCTTTGCTGGGTCTGGATCTTGACTTGGATCTTCCCTTCTTTGTCCTCGTTTGATTTTGAGGACGACCCCTCACAAACAGTGCTTCTCCTTCTCCGCCCTTCTGTTTTTCTCGCTTTCTTTGTTCATAGCTGTACAAAGCCGAACAAACTTCTCTGAGAGAAATTTCGTCATTTCCATGGAGTAGAGTAGTTTCAAGGTGCTCGTACTCATCAGGAAGTGACGCCAACAACATTAAGGCCAAGTCACCATCATCATAAGTTGTATCCATATTTTGCAAATCTGTGACCAACTTATTGAAACTGGTGATATGTTCATTCATCGTGGTACCAGGAACATAGGTGAAGTGAAACAGTCTCTTCTTCATGTACAATTTATTTTGACTGTTTTTCTTCAAAAATTTATCCTCCAGTGCTTTCCATAATTTACTTGCAGAAGTTTCCTTTGTGTATGGATATTTCTGCTCTCTAGCAAGGTAGGATCGAATGGTACCGCAAGCAACACGGTTGATAATTCTCCAATCTTCTTCTCCAATAACATCTGGTTTCTTTTCTTCAATGGCCAGATCTAGCCCTTGTTGAAAAAGGACATCTAGAACCTCGCCTTGCCACATCCCAAAATGTCCGGACCCGTCAAATATTTCGACCGCAAATTTCGCATTTGACACAATTCTTGTCATAAGCGAAGATGCCAATGATGACGTATTGTTGACACTTGATGTAGATTCTTCTTGTTTATTGTCTCCCATCTTTGACACAAATATTATTTAATAGCTGACGACACAAATCAAGATTATTTCCTTTCTGGTGTGGAAGATCAGACTAAGCTGCAACCACAGAGCATACTCAGACAGAACCTTGACTCAGTTACCAAGATAAATCTTTTCTGATGTGGAAGATCAGACTATGCTGCAACCACAGAGCATACTTAGACAGTACCTTGGCTCTGATACCAATTGTTGCGGAAGCCAAATGTATATAGTGTGAATAAGTCACAACTACTATACCAAAAATTATGACAGCCACCAAATAATAAATAAGACAATAAAGCAACAATAAAGGGAACACCAGAATTTACGAGGTTCGGCTAATTTTGCCTACTCCTCGGACACAACCAATATTTTATTTCACTCCAAAAATACAAGTGAAATAATACTAAAGAGAGAAGATACAAATGCCTTAAACAGATGAGAAGGCAAATGAGAGGTGTGTTTAAATCCTAAACATTAGGCTTTCTTTTATAGGGGGAAAATCCCCCCAAAATTCAAGAGCCCACCGATGTGGGACAAATTTGCCATACTTCAACAATACTATGTTCAAAATCAGAAAATCAGAAAAACAAATAAACTTTAGTTCAATAAACAAATCGTAAAATAATTCCGAGCTTACTAAATGCACAGTGTGTCCTTAAGGAATTTAATCCTCTCATTGTTACCCAAGGTTATGGATTAATTCCTCCCAGAATAGAACAAAATAACTATTCTGTAATAGCGACACTACAAATCACAACAAACGGAGCAAATCATACTTGACACTTATATTTATTTGGAAAATAATGCAACAATGTAGAAAAGAGGGGAGAAGTTTTAAGATTTTTCATGTCTGAAAAATGAGGACAAGCCTCTAAATTTTTATAGACAAAGAAAGGGAGAGATGGAGAGGTGCAATTCAAAAGATACCTCTTCCATTTCCCATTTACATCCTTTAAAGAAAAAACGCAACAATATCTATTTCTTGTCTAGACATTATGAAATCGCCAAAGTTCATTTAAAATATCCAACATGCAAATTTGTAGAATTTATTTCTACTATGTTCCAAAACAATTCTGTGCTCAAAGTGATTGCTAATGTATCTTATATTATATATCTTTAGAGTAAATTCGGATGTAATGTGTCTAATGTGTGTCGATCAGTTATATTGAACGAAAGAAGATAAAGTGAGTCAATGCACTGAGTTTTGAAAACGAGATTACCATCTTTGACATGATCTCATCTACATATAAGAATGAGAACTAATCCACAATAGACATAAAGCACGTGTATTTTTTAACATCACGAATTATCTAATTCACAATCTTTGAGTCCATCTCCCGTATAACATTATGTTGTTGTCAATTTTGTTACATTGGCGAACAACTTAAAGTTGGTTCACTATCACTGTCATAAAATAAGACTCTTATTCGCACCAATATTTATATCAAATCAAATAATTTAATCTTACAAAAAAATGGTTAAAATGAGAATATATATCACTTAATCATGGCTAAGCAAGAAATATATATGATACACGTGTCTTGTATTAATTAGTTAAATATATTTATCCGTCTTCACCGTAAATAATTTTGTTTAGAAAAGGATGGGGATGGAGTTGGGGGAGCTTCCAAAGGGAGTCACGAGAGTAGCTCATTTGTTTGTTGGCAATTGCTAAATTTTTCTGACAGATTCTAACAGTAGGATGTCACTTGTTAATTTTTGGATATTTCGAGGACATTTTTGTTCACAAGAATAATTGTAAGGATGTAATTCAAGTTTGGGTACGGTTAAGGATATTTTTGGCCAAAAACTCTAAGCAATTTAGTTATTCGTGTGGCAGCGACGAAGCAGACGTAAAATTTGGAAAATTTGCCTTCACATAAGACGAAGTTGTATAATCGAAATTCTATAGCCATTTGTAAAGCAAGAAAAATTTCGCAATTTTCAATGTAGACCGTACCTCGGTACCTATTTCAAGATTGGAAGGTAGTTTGAGTAACGTAGTCGGCAGAAGCACTTAACTATTTAAGTATTGATTTTCCAAACAATTACAATAATGACCAAAGGAAAAATCAAAATCAGTAAAAGCATCAATATAGAGACAATTTCGTACACACGTTGTGGAAAAACTTAGTCAAATGCCCCATGTTACTTTAGCTACTATAAATAGACCTCCTTTTTCAACACTTCCCAGCCATCCCTTCATTTGTAGTATATCTTTAGTCCTTTCTTTTGCCTTTTCCCTTTCTTTTTCTTTCACTCATTATATATACATATATTCAACAACAACAATAGACACGCGAAATCTCAAAAGTGGGATCTGAGAAGTATAGTACGTACGCAGACCTTAATTACAATCCTCGGAGGGTAAAGAGGCTATTTCCGATATATTACATGTATTGAAGAAACTATATATTGTGTTATTGAAATTGCATGGAGAATCTGTAAAGCTCAGGAGGGATAGCACCATGGAGAGATTATCTTAACGAGCTTAATTAACACTGATTTTAGGCTTTCTGTTTTGGCTATCGGTCTGTTGCGCTATCCATCCTGAGTTTTATGGCTTTTTTCATGCTCTCTTTTGGTATATGTTACTGTTCTTTCAATGATAATTTTATTGTTTTTTATTATAAACTGACTTTAAGTTATGTACACATATAATATAGATGTCAGTTGTGAGGGAGGCTCAATAAAATATGTGGCCTAAAACTAAAGTTAAAAAGAGTCGTTGTTTAATCGGAGTAGAATCTTAATATATTTTATTTGAAGTTTATTCTTATTGTGTCTTTAAATGCAAAATATTTAAATTTTGAAGGACTATGGTTGTATCTGGTTTAAAAGTGTATCTGCAGTTATTTTTTTTTCGTGATTTGCTTGTATGAATATTTGTTGCATCATCAATATATATAAACAAAAACTCAGAAGGAGTATTATTATTAGTATGAGCGATAGATGAAGATAGTGTTTATTCATATTTGGTGCAAAGACTAGCTGGATATACACTTCTGCTTGTATTTTGTTTGTTTGGTTACCATGCTAAGTACCACCAATGCAAATTTTGGCAAGTGCTCCTGTGATGTGTTGCACAGTTGCAGTTTTACAGTGTTCATCATTTACAGATGAAGGCAAACTCTTCAGGCTTATCTTTAGGCCGGGTAGTGTAAGTTGCTTTGTCAATGCTCTAGGTAAAGGTCTTGCTCCATCTTGGACTCTGGATTTCTGGAAGTCTACTCAGTCTATTTTGCAGGCACATTTAATTCATCAGTATAATGTCTGAGATTAAACAGTTAGTAGATGCCAGTGGTCATTATCAGACATTGTTTTCGTGAGGCTAATTAGGTTGCGGACAGAATGGCCTCTTTAAAGCCACCAACTGGAGGAAACTCACATTTATAACTACTTTGAGACAATGCCAAGGCAAATCAAAGGGTTACTCAATGTTGATAGATGGCAGTTTCCATCTTTCCGAGTCAAGAAGAGAAGGTATATGCTCTAGTTATCATCCGAAGGAACAATTCACCGCTCAAAATGAGGCTAAAAAAAAAAAAAGAACGGGTCTTGCAGATATCCTCAAATGAATTGGGCCTAATGAGCTTTATAAAGAATCTTAAAGAGCGAAAATGAGGAATAAATTCAAAATCAGGGGTAGAGTTCATTATTTCTCGAAAACAAAATAAATTCAGGGGAATTTCCTTTACCTCTTGCCTTTTATTTGTGTGTCATAGAGATATGTCATAATTTAAAGTGTAGGGTGCGGAATGTAAATATGTATATATTTTTTTCCTCTTATCTTTGTGTGTTCTTCGTCATTCTTAAAAAAGGATTTAGACTTTTACGACGATGAATCTCCTAGACAATTTTCTTGAGGGATTAAAATCAAAACCAAAAAAAATCAATTTTTTTTAAGAACCAAACAATGTCTTTTACTCATTTTTGTTAGGTTGTGTAACAATTCCTCCTTAGTTTTTCTTTGTGTCGCGGTTCTTTTCCAAGGATTTTGCTTGAACCAGGTGTAGTTAGTTTTTCTTTTCTTAGGAGTAAAAAATCGTGTGTCGTTGTGTTAATTGAAGGCAATCTTTCTTGACTTTGTTGTGCTTTGAGAGCAGTGTGTGCCTTAGTTGTGACGCCTAGACTCATTTCTTGACTCGTGTGTACGTGTCCTAACATGCTTGATTTTGCTTACTACTTTGACTAGAGAGTTAGGATAGATCTGGTCCAGAGTGAGTTGTGTGCCAATGTGTGTGTGAAGTTCTTGTTGATATTCCGTCCATGTCATTTGATGTCTAGAACTTGCCTAGAGTGTGTGCAATGTGAAATGGTAGTCTTGCTCAGTCTAAGAACTGATATAGACATTTCTTTGTTGAGCCAGATATATGTTTGATTACCTACCTAATTATTGTATATCCTAGTTAGCCCACTTGAGCCTGTAATCCTATTTCTTTGACAACTACACTACAATTCTAACCCCTTTGTTTGAATTGATTACCCTTTTGAACCTTTTACCTCTCATGAGCACTTAAAATTATTATGTACTTGTTAAAAGCTAAGTGTAGGTATGGTTGGATTTTCGAGTGAAACATAAAAATTTGGAGAAAGGTACACTATTTGAAAAAATTGTGAGAGCCACTTGCAGGGAATCAAAAGAAAAAAAAAGAGAATTTGCTTGGAATAAAAGAAGGAAAATTAGAACTTAGAGAGAAGAAAAAAGGAAAAAAAGAGTTTGTACATATACTAGAAAGAAAAAAGTGGTTCCTTGCTAGTGGTAGTTCTCATTGTGTTTGTGACTTAAGAATTTGAGAGCTTGGTGTTAGCATTTTGTGAAGGTTGGGGTGTGGTTCAACACAAGTGTTAGATTTGAAGTTTTAATAGAATGTATTAAAGTGCTTATGGAGGTGCAATCACTAACCACCCGCCCCGTAGCCTACATTATAACCGAATTGAATCTTACTTGATCATTGACCGAATGAGCTCGAATTAGTAGAGTATTACACCATGTGCAAGCCTATAGTACATCTTTTGTGGCACATGAATTTTATTTCTAAGAGTGAGCGAATTCTTTCTATTTGTGAGTTCCTAAGTGTTCTTGAAACTTTACGATGTATGGAACTACTCTTTATTTTTTGTTTGAGGGGACATGACTTGTGAAAGAAAGATAATATTTTTGGCCGCTGTGTTAGAGTAAGTGAGCAGGTTTTCAAAAATACTTGGTGCTTTTTAGTCGAGTCTTGAGGTTTGGATGTTATGATAGGATGCTTAATCTGCTTTAATTATTCTTGGAATGGCACGTTAGGAGAGTTGTTTTAAAAGAGTCGTCTCTATTTGAAGTGTAGTTTGATTGCTCGAAGACGAGCAATTTTTTAAGTGTGTGGTGATGATGGCAGGATAGGAACTCACATTTTAACTACATTTTGCACCCTAATTACACTTTGATTTTATTTGAGCCTAACTGCTAGTACTTTATAGATATTACATGTGTTATGCCGTGTAAGATATAATTTCGAGTTGAGAAGCAAGTTTAGAGCTAAAATGGATAAATTGAAGCATTGAATCCTGAGTAAAAGCCTAAAGAAGTGAAATTTTCCTAATAATTTTGTAGTATCTCGAAGATAAATATAGATGTCTCCGTACCGATTCGTAAGACTCTACTAAACTAGCTCATGACTCATAGAACCTATAAACCTAACTGGGCTCTGATACCAACTTTTCATGACTCAAACTCCCACTGTAGAGGTCGTGATAGCACCTAGTCTCTAAGATTAGATGAGGAAATAACTGCGAAAAATATGTAGAAGCGTAGTATGAGTACACCACAGTCGGTACGCAGTAAGTATCAAGACTAACCTCGCTGAAGTAGTGACGAGATTCAAGTCATGTGATACTCACTAGTCAAATAACCTATGCAATATATAAAAAGAAAATTGACAACACAATGTATAACAAAGACATATCAACAACCGCTTCCGAACATGTGATAATAACTAAAACAAGTGAAAGTTCAGCTTGGCAATAAGTCACCAAATAGAAACACAAACATGGCACTTCGTGCCCATAATTTTGTCGCTCCTGCCTGTCATCCGACCGATTGTTTTGAGCATTTGCACTTCATCTGGTGGTTAAGGTCATGAACAGCTTCCTGTGATGTATTATGACTTGAGTGTATCGTCGGTTTTGGTTTTCGAGTGATTCAGAGTTGATTTGGGAGAGTGATTCTCATTTTAGAAGTTTTAAGTTGAAAGAGTTAAATAAGTTTGACTTTTATGTATTTCACCCTGGATTAGAGTTTTGATGGTACTAGGTAGGCCCGGATGGTGATTTTGGACTCGGACATATGCTCGAATTTGCGTTTAGATGTTTCTAGAAGGTTTTGGTGCTAATTGGCGAATGTTGATAATCTGGAGGATTGGAATGTTTATAAGTTTTACCGGGAGTTGACTTTGATGATATCGGGCACAGATTGTTGTTCGTAGAGTTGGAATAGGTTCGATATGTCACTTGGAACTTGTATAAAATATTTTGGTTCATTTCGGATTGGTTAGGCTTGAATCAGATACTTGGTTCGAAGTTTGAAGTTTATGAACTTAAGAGATTGATCTTGATCGATGATTCATGGTTTTGATGTTATTATGTATGATTTTAGGCTTCGAGGAGGTCCGTATTATATTTTGGGATTTGTTGGTATGTTCGGAGGGGGTTCTGAGAGGCTCGGGGTGGTTTTGGACCATTTTTAGGACTTTTTAGTTGCTGGTTTTTGGATACATGGGTGTGAATCGTGATCGCGGACCTTTGGGTCACATTCACGAAGAGCAAATTGCTGTTTGGGCATTGTGAATCATGATCGCGAAAGCCTTTCTCGCGATCGCATAAAAGAATTTCTACTGTCACTAGCCTGACTTTGGAAACTTGTATCTTGCAATCTATAAATTTTTTGAAGATGATCTAAAAATGAAAATTGTAGCCATTTGTGTCTAGTTTTCAGAAAACTAAATATTTGCCATTTGGAGTTTTATACAAAAAGTTATGGATATTCTACTAGAGGCTATTTGGAAGAGTTGGGCAAACTTGTTGGAATTTGTTCATCGTGATTGCGGGGACACGACCGCGATCGCGAAGGGTAAATATTGTGCTGGAATTTTTTTGAATCATGATCACGAGGTTGGCAATCACGATCATGAAGAAGGACCCATGACAATGCATTAAAATATCAAATTTCTGTATTTCGAGTTTATTTTCTTCACTTTTTGAGCCGGAGAGCTCGGATTTGGGAGATTTTGGAGGCGATTTTCACCACATTGATTGGGGTAAATAGTTTTTACTTTGTTTTAATTATAATCTGTGATTCTATCTTCGATTTTGATATTTGATTGATGATTTCAAAAGAATAATGGGGGGGGGGGTTTGTCTAACCTAAAGTGAATTTTTGAGTTTTGAATATCGATTTGGAGTTGGATTTGAGTGAAATTAGTTTTATTGGACTCGTACTCGAATTGCTTTTCAGAATTTGTGAGTTTTGTCAGGTTCCAAAGTACGGGCCCAGGTTTGACGTTTTGGGTGACTTTGAGTAATTGATTAAAGTTTGGATTTTTATCGTCTGGGTTTGTCTCCTATGGCATCATTTGATGTTTTTGGGTTATTTTTGGCTAGTTTCGAGCCGTTCGAAGGTTGATATGCACATGATGGCATTTCTAGAGTATTGTTGGCATGCACGGTATTTGTTTTGGCTTGTTTGTGGTAAGTATCTTATCCAAACGTGATTGAGGCACTAGTTGCCAGAATTAGTTGGTTGTGGGGATTGAGCCTCTGTGCGAGCACCAGGATATATATCCATGCTCGGGATAGGACTTAGGCTATAGTATGTCTAGATTTGACTGTTAAGCTTTAAGTTGTGATGTTTCTCATATTTGTAGCCCTGTTGTGAACTATTTGACCCATTTTTATGTTTACATAGAAGTTAATTCTCTGACTGAACTTGATATTTGCTATTTTTGTGAGGAAATTACCAATTTGAGCTATCATAGCACACTTTTCACATGCATGCACTTGAGCATGCCACTTACAATAGTCCAGGAGCATGAAATCTGATATTTGTTGATCATATACATCTATTCTTGTATATTTGATTCTGTGTGATATGATTTTGACTGGATGCATGTGACCACGCCAGACAGATTGTATTGTTATGCCTATGACCATGCCAGGCAGATTATGTTGCATGTGATCAAGTCGGGCGGATTATTTTGTTGTGCCTGTGACCATGCCAGGCAGATTGTGTTGTTATGACTGTGACCACACTGGGTGGATTGTGATATTGTATCTGTGACCATGCTGGGTAGATTGTGACTAATAGTATGTGATTTGTCCGTGCGAATCTAAATATTGATATTATAGCACGTGAGTTGTTCATGCAACATGTGAGTTGTTCGTGCAACGTGTGGATACTGATCCATCTCCCTAGGGTCACCCTTTCATGTTTCTCTCTTGATGGTGTACACGCGGATTGTGAGAAACTAACAAATTTCTGGTTGATGTGAGCTCTAGGAGAGTTGGTTACTATTATTTGGATTGGGTTGCACGCTGCAACATTCCTTATTGGCTTATTGTTATTTGGATCGGGTTGCGCGACGCAACATACTGATATCTGGTTATTGCATTTCATCTTCACTTGTAATTTCCTTGACTGTATACCTGATTTACTTGCATATCTTCCTTATATATTGGATTATTGACTGAGCAGAACACATTAAAACAAAAAATTGTGAGTACAAAATTGATTTTACCTGAAATTTTCTTGATTTGATCATATATCTGTTCTATACTTGTTGAATTTATGAACTCTACAAGGAAAACGAGTGTCATTTATAATTCTTGCTGCAAATACCTCGTTGAGGTTACTTATGATACTTATTGAGTACATGGGATCGGTTGTACTCATACTACACTTCTACACTTTGCGTGCAGATCTTAGAGCTGATGTTGCTGCGTCTAGCGGGAGTTGGCATTGTAAGTGTACCTGATTTTCGGACATAGCTATATTTTGTCCTTGTAGCTTTAAAGTTGTAATTTGTTATCTATTTTTCAAATAGATGTTGTAAATATTATTTCATATCAGCTTTGTAAATCTAAAGTCTTAGTGGCTCAAACTTGTACTACCAGTCCTTGGGTTAGTTTCAGTTGTTTCATTTATTGATCCCTTATTATTCCCAATTTAATTGCGTTGATTGTTAGTTGGCTTACCTGGCAGGTTGGATTAGTTGCCATCACGACTAGTGGATTTTTGGTCATGACAAGTTGGTATTAGAGCTCTAAGTTCATAGGTTCTACGAGTCATGAGCAAGTGTCTAGTAAAGTCTTGTGGATCGGTATGATGACGTCCACACCTATCTTTGAGAGGTTAGAGGGAATGTAGGAAAATTTTCCATCTTTCTTTACTCATCATGCAACATTAATTTAGCTTGAAGCGTATCTCTTGGAATTCCTTCCACTCACTTGTGTGTTATGTGAGCGCTCGGTATCAGCTGTGCATTGGGGTCTTGTGATTCCATGAATGAGGTGCGAGATGTGTTTTCTATGTTTTGGAGTTGGGCTGGTTTGGAGGATTTGAGGCCGAGTTTTGGCCGCAGCTTGAGCTCGATAGTTTTAGTTGTGCGAATATGTGCTTTTGGACTTCTATGTCCGATAGTGTCCCTAGGATGGGACTGGCGGCTCAATGAGTGGTTGAATAATTATATGATGACTATTATATGACTGCAGGATATGCTTAAATAGTTTGGATGTGACGAGAAGAATTTCAATTGGGATGTGAAAGGACTATGGATGCTTGATTTCTGTCTTGATGTGTTGTACAATCTCAGATTGCGAGTGTGTTCAAAATCTTTTATGTTGTTCAATTGTGGGGCGAGGTAGCCCTTATGTCTTGTTGACGAGTTCAGACTCAAGAAGATTAAGTGATTGCATATTAGTTATGGCCATGAAAGGATATAGAGAGAGTCAGGGTTAAGGCTAAGTAGGTGGGTTATCTCCTGCGCTATGTTCGGATGTTGTGTGATTCTTATGGTAATTATGTGGAGAGTTTCTTTCTACCAATGCATTATATGTGTTGCAATTGGAGTTTAGATCATGTGAGAAAGTTGACTTAACTATCACAAGGATGAATGTGAGCTTAGATGATGATTTGAAGTAATTTATGATTTGTGTTACATGAGCTTGTGAAGGATTTAGTTGAATTCTAGCGCGATATCATGGCAGTTATGGAGCAAAGGTATTGTTGGTTATCGGATGTTGTGTTCCATAGCTTTGATCCAAGTCTGTTATCGACGATCAGATTGCATAATTATATGTTATATTGGTTTCGGTCTGAGGTACGATTGTGGATCAGTTATGACTTGTAGAGGATGAGTTCGAGAATGGATCGAGTAAGGAAATATCTGGATATATGGTATATTACACTTTACGGGTAATGAAAATCATAGGATGAATTGGTTTTTTTATTCGTGATGGATGTAGTGTGCATGGAGTAGGGATTTACTCGGTTGCTTTAATGTAGGTTTACTTCTTTAGGTGTTGGTGTGCTAAAAGAGCACAGGTCGTTCGGCTCGTTTTGGCGGTACATTAGAGACTAGAGCAGAGTGGATGACTCTTGAGAAAGTTCCAATAATTCTAGAGTTATATGTAGTATTTGAGGACTTTTCCCAGATTATTGTACATGGCTAAGATATGATATTTGTATCGGGATGGTGTCGAGATTTGAGGTATATATGTTGTTATGGATTCCATATTTCAGTACTTGAGAGGTTAAAAGGGAACAACTCTAGATTCATAAGGCCTCTTTTGAGTGGGTATCTCAGATACATCATTTTGGGTGCTTATGAGGGAATACAATAGCTTATGGGCTTCAAAGCGACATGATTTCATGCTAAGATCTCTTGTAGTGAACTTTGGGTTAAGGATCGTAGTGTACTGGCAACGAGTAGTGTTAACTTGAGGGCAATTTGGGAGGAACTCGGAGAAATTTGTCAACTTGGTGGTAGATCGAATCATGGTAATGGATATAATCGGTTCTTTTGGTTCTTATGATATAGTTAGTCTCTACAGGCATTTTGTGGTAATACTCTTGGGTTTGGCGATCTACATGAATTTGTTGAGTTAGAGGACTTCAGTTCTGATGGCTTGGTTATGTGCAAATGGGTTTCGTAGAGTTCTCGATGATTTTTACCATGGCTTGAGATGGATGTCCCTACGGGCATGGTTTTTTATTATGCGTTGTGATTTTCTCTTGAATGGGATAGAGTGAAAGGTTTCTATCTAATTGAGTATGTATTCTACTTTCAACTCAGAGTTGACAATAAGGTTCTCGCGCTTTCATATGACGGCCTGGTAGAGGCGGTGCATCGTGTAGGATTTGAGATTTGCATGTGCAAGTATAAGGTTCAATTTCAAAAGGAAGGTCATGAGTTCTAGACGACATTAACAGTCTCAGATATTTAGAAGAATGCTAGAACTACCTGGGATCACCTGAGAAGTCTACGCATTTCAGAAGGTGCCTTGTGTTTTGCCTTAGACATGCTTCATTGTACTCGCCTAGTTGATCGACTACTGATGTTCAGATTTTTGCAATGTGGCACGGAAGAATTATGGAAGTATTTCTTGTGGAATGATTATGTATGAAGGACGTGTCAGTTATTTGAGTGGTAGAGATGGGATCAGATTTGGTGATTCTTTTATATTCTTGTGGTTTGGAGACTGGGAGTCTTAAGGCAGATTGTTTCTTGGTTGCGGATTGCAAAGATATGGCCAAGTTAGCCAGCTGATGGTATGTGTTGTGGATAGGTTCCAGAGGATCTTTGGAAAGGTTATCTACTAATTTCGGAAGGGCCAGAATCAATTTGGAGGCCACTTCTGGGCCTAATGAGGATGTGTATTCTATACCGGGTCATATTTGTTGACTCAGCACAACTATTGTTGAGGGGCATTAATTAGTGTTAAGCTTGTTCATGTTCTAAATGATCTATGTGTTACTCTTCTATGCTACGTGGATTGTGATATGTTGGTTATTTGCACACATGATGTGGTTCTGTTTGGGCCTTGTGGCGGAATTCGAGCGAGATGGTACTTGGGATATCAAATGGTTGATTGCACCTTCATTATGGTCTTTCTAGTCGGTGGTATATTGTGCTGTCCATTTCTCTATTGTTATGGTCATGCACTTCGGTGGTTTTTGTCGATTTGCGTATGGTTGTTGATTTGAGCATTATGGCTCTGGGTATTTTATGTAGACGATGTTTGGATTGGTTTACGTACATCAGCAAAGTTATGTGGGATATGGTCTTTTGTGTTAGATCCATGTGTCTTGGTTCTACTATGTGTGATGGGTTCCTTGCATTGCGCGTGTGGTGGTATCTGTTGAACTTGCGGGACGGTTCTCTCATTTGAGTCATTTTCCAATTTTTGGTGCATTTGAGTTGTTGCTTATTGGTGCATGGATTGCACAGTTTATGGCTTTAGGTTGTACTGGTGTAGCATGTCAGTGGGTAGCTTGTATTTGATGAGATGAGATCATTGGATCTAGAATGAGTGCTATCGGATTTGATTACGGTAGATTTGGAAGAATAATGTCACTAATCATCTTAGAATTTGGCTATGGGTCTTGTTCGGTGAGAGAACACCACGACTTGTTGATCTGATGAGTGGTTATGAGTTTCTGCCTGTTTCCTACGAAGGGTTAGAACAAGATTTCATTTGATATGAGGTCTGTTACCTGTACCGAGTTTATTATTTAGCAGCTATTGTGATTAGAAGTTATTGCTACAAGTATCTGAGTAATATGGGGAATTAAGTCATGGGCAAATCATGCCTAGGTCGTACGACCCTATCTAGTATAATAGTTAAACTGTACACTGCAGAGGGTCCAACAACGCAAACAATAGATGCATCTAATTACCTCGCTCGCGAATCATACACGCGACGCAGTCAAATATAAATTTAGGAATTACCCTTCTCGCGGATTATACTTGCGATGCGATCAAATATAAATTTATCATTAAATCATAACCCTTTCTTGATTATTTTTAAAATAAAGACAATTCAGCGTGAAGCTTTTAAATCCTTAAAAATTCTCAACTTAGTTCCATTTGGTACAATTAACAAATACAAATCAAGTAACAGTGTCCACAAAGCTTGGTGTAAACCTAAAACTACCCGAACATAAATAGGAATAGTAACTACGTACGAACTCTCATCACCTCGTGCTTACGTAGCCCACACAAATAGAAGCACATATTGAATTATTTCACCTATGGGGTAAATTCCCTCTTACAAGGTTAGAAAGGAAACTTACCTCGCTCCGAAGTTCCATATTCAGCTCCCAAGCCCTTCAGACGACTCAAACCGATACCCAACGCTCCAAAACTAGTCAAACAACGTGCAAACCCATAAAAATATTCTCTAATACTCCCAACAATTCGATTTAAACAAATTCCCAACTCTGCTCAAAAAGTTGATAAAATCACCCTCAGACCACGTGCCCAGATTCCGAAAATTTTCGAAGATAAATTTACCCGTACATTACGAACTCAATTATACCATTTATTCCAAATTCCATTTCCAAACTCGTGGTGAAAAATCCAAAATTATATATTTCTAGGTTTTCTACCACAACCCCAAATTTCCACAAACTTTACATGTATAAATCCATATACAAGCCATGTATTTAATTCACTATGTGCGGGAGTTACTTACCTCATAATAGATGATGAAACCCCCTCTTCAAAGGCTCCAAAAATCGCCCAACCAAAGTGAAAATGGATGAAAATGGGTCAAATCCCCGCTTTAAAGAAAATTCATTACCCAGCGATCCTCGCACCTACGGTCACTTGACCGCTTCTGCGGTTCCGCAGGTGTGTCCAAGAATATCGCTTCTGTGGTCCTCCATCTAGACACTAAACCCCGCATATACGGCCCCTAACGGCGCTTCTTTGCCTTTTATTCTGCGATCCCACGTGCGTAGGTGCGGTCCCGCTTCTGCGGAACTTGACCACATATGTGGTCCCAGCCTTCCTCAGCCAAAGCTGCTTTTGCGACCCTCATAGCCGCTTCTACAGTGCTGTACCTGCGGCCCAAACCTCGTAGGTGCGGTTACACCAGAAGGCATCTGCTCCAGCCTTTCTTCCAAGTCCAAACTCGATCCATTTACCAACTTGATTCCAAACCAATTATACCAACATATCCCAAAACACATTACGAACTTAGTCGAGCCTTCAAATAATATCAAACAACGCTAAAACCATGAATCACACTCCAATTCAAGCTTAGTGAACTTTTGAACTTCAAACTTCTACATTCGATGCCAAACCCTATCAAATCACATCCGATTGACCTCAAATTTTGCACACAAGTCACATTCGACATTACGGGACTACTCCAACCTCCGGAATTGGATTTCGACCCCAATATCAAAAATCCCACTTCTGGTCAAACTTCTCAAAACCCTTCAAATTTCTAACTTTAGCTAAATGACTCCAAAATGACCTACGAACCACCGAATCCACTTCCAGAAGCGCTCCCAATTCAAGGACCACCATATAGAGCTATTCCCAGACTCGAAATCCCAAACGGACATCGATAACATTAAATTGCACTTCAACCTAAATTTATGAATTTCTTCCAAAATGCCAACTTCCACAATAGACGCTGAAACGCTCCTGGGTCATCGAAATCCCAATCCGAACATACGCCTAAGTACGAAATCATCATATGAACCCGCTGGAACCTTCAAATCCTGATTCTGAGGTTGTTTACTCAAAATCCAACCTTAGTCAATTCTTCCAACTTAAAGCTTCCGAAATGAGAATTATTCTTTCCAAATAAAATCTGAACTTCCGAAATTCTAATTCCGACCACACGTACAAGTCATTATACCTGAAGTGAATCTACTCAGGGCCTCAAATCGCTGAAAGACGTGCTAGAGCTCAAAACAACCGGTCGTGTCGTTACATTCTCTCTCACTTAAACATACGTTCGTGATCGAATGTACTAAGAACTGCTCTGGAGTTGTCTGACATTACTGTTTAACACCTTATGCACCTACCCGTGCTACCACAACTCAGTTGAGCATATTAGCTCAAACTAATCTGAAGAATTTCCCTTTTACTTAGCCAAATAGGCCTTAGAGCTCAATTCCAACATCCAAAATTCTTTGCAAAGTCTGTTCCCAACATACAAACACCATATCAAAAATTACACAAGGTACCAATACATGATTGTATAATCTTACCGAATTCACACCATGCACCGCTTTATTCACATGACCATAATAACATCCTCTGACAACAATAATCAAAATCCCATGAAACTGATGCTCCCAATGCACCTCATGACATATATAAATCTTGTACCAACTCTTGCAATACTGCCACGATGGAAGAGATGTGTAGAAATTCATAACCAATTGCCGAGTCAACAAATCGCTGAGTCTCTCCTCCTGACAGGAACCATTACCTCATTATGAACCAAATTACGATATTTGCTCTTTAATATCATTCATATAATCCAATCGCACTGATCCCATATCCAATAATCTCGTCTCACCCAGTATAAGTTGTTTAGGCAATAAGCCACCTCAGATGTTGCCAAAAGTCTCATATGATGCCACAATGTGCCAATAAGCTACAAGCTCGATCGTGATACATAAGGAAAACGAACTCTGGAAAGGACTACTCAACC
This sequence comes from Nicotiana sylvestris, assembly GCF_000393655.2. Classification (NCBI taxonomy): domain Eukaryota; kingdom Viridiplantae; phylum Streptophyta; class Magnoliopsida; order Solanales; family Solanaceae; genus Nicotiana; species Nicotiana sylvestris. The sequence goes on along the minus strand of NC_091058.1, from coordinate 131,462,074 downwards.
CACGCAACTAATTAGACAACCGAAAAGGTGTTATGAACCTTCCTCGAAAAATGGAAAACAACACACAAAAATATCTATAGGGGGATGTACTCAACATCACACTGTTGCGGCGTGCAACCCGATCCAAACAACATACCCATGGCGGCGCGCCACCCGATCCACACATAAAATCTATATAAGGAGATACTTACCGAACTAGAATGCTCATTACTACAGAATACCCGAACATCGGCCATAAGCACGCCAAGTGCGTAATATCATCCCTAGGGAGACAGATAGTGCCATATTCTATAAAGCTCAAGCACAACTAAGGTGTGATAAATGATCTGATTCTCGAGAGCCATCCTGCTCACATAATACCATCCCTACGTGGAATCTCAACACATATGTAATTAATCAAGTTGTTTCACTACCCACACGTCACACTATAATATTACACGAAATAGCCGCCGATGAAGTATCATCCAACGTGTGAATATTGCTCCATAAGGAGCGCTATGCTGAAATGAACACATCCGGCCCGATGTAGAGCCCATATTCATAATTAGATCCATCCACGGACCTCATGCCGATTATGATCGCACCATACTAGGCTAATAAACTTTCAAGGGTCCATAATAACCCTTTTTCCCATAACACACAAGAACAACCATCATATCCGGAACAAACTTCCACAGTCCATAACGAAATGAATCGAGTGCCCTTCAGGCATAAATTCTCACATCAATAATAGTACCACAATATCCATACTTGGTTTCAATCCTTAGTCATTTAAGTGACTACCTGTCACACTTGTACAATATTTCCGTGGGAAATGCTCCCCCGATCTTCCGCACCAAACAACGATTTTGCACATCCATCCTATCGACCATACAAACGCTGTAAAGAAATTCAAGAATCCGCAATCAGTACGCAAAGTCTCTTATATAGGACATAGATCTCACGAAGCATAAATCTTGAACCTTCTCAAAGCCTGAACATGGATCGATAAGGCCAATTATAGCGCACATTCCTCAAATCCTTTGCTTAAATTAACACCGATGTTCTCTTTCCTTAGTCGTAATAACCCATCAACATGCCGATAACCAGAAACTTCACAAGTAGACAACCATGCAAATCCAAATTCGTAGACGGTGGGGCTCTCCCACTTATCTTGAAGCTACTATTGCATAACTCTGGAACCCACCAAGATTCTTTCTTCATCGTCGACCTGATCTTGCACAATCAACCCGCAATATTTCTCGAAATCTTTCTATTCAACCCTTTATGAACCCTCTGAATTACCAACAACATTGACATATCCAAGCCTTACTGGATAGCTAGTGCCCCAATATAGAAGCACATATTGAATTATTTTACCTATTGGGTAAATTCCCTCTTACAAGGTTAGAAAAGAAACTTATCTCGCTCCGAAATTCCATATTCGGCTCCCAAGCCCTTCCGACGACTCAAACCGATGTCCAACGCTCCAAAACTAGTCAAACAACGTGCAAACCCATAAAAATATACTCTAATACTCACAACAATTATATTTAAACAAATTCCCAATTCCGCTTGAAAAGTTGATAGAATCACCCTCAGGCCCACGTGCCTAGATTCCAAAAATTTTCGAAGATAAACTTTACTCATACATAACGAACTCAAATATAACATTTATTCTGAATTCCATTTCAAAACTCATGGTTAAAATCCAAATACACATATTTCTAGGTTTTCAACCAAAACCCCAAATTTTCACAAACTTTACATATATAATCCATATACAAGCCATGTATTTAACTCGCTATGTGTGAGAATTACTTACCTCATAATAGATGATGAAATCCCCTCTTCAAAGGCTCCAAAAATTGCCCAACTAAAGTGAAAATGGAAGAAAATAGGCCAAATCCTCGCTTTAAATAAACCTCACTGCACAACGATCCTCGCACCTGCGGTCACTTGACAGCTTCTGCGGTTCCGCAGGTACATCCAAGAATACTTCTTCTGTGGTCCTCCATCCAGCCACTAAACCACGCATCTGCGGCCCCTAACGACACTTCTGCGCATTCACTTCTATGATCCCACGTGCGCAGGTGTGGTCCCACTTCTGCTGAACACGATCGCATCTGCGGTCCCAACCTTCCCCAGCCAAATCCACTTCTGCGACCCTCATGGCCGCTTCCACAGCCCAAACCTCGCAGGTGCGCTTACACCAGAAGGCATCTGCTCCAGCCTTTCTTCCAAGTTCAAACTCGATCCGTTTACCATTCGGATTCCACCCGAGGCCCCCGGGACCTCAACCAATTATACCAACACATCCCAAAACACATTATGAACTTAATCAAGCCTTCAAATCACATCAAACAATGCTAAACCGATGAATCGCACTCCAATTCAAGCTTAATGAACTTTCGAACTTCAAACTTCTACATTCGATGCCGAAACCTATCACATCACATCCGATTAACCTCAAATTTTGCACACAAGTGATATTCAACATTATGGACCTACTCCAACCTCCAGAATCGGATTCCGACCCCAATATCAAAAAGTCCACTTCTGGCCAAACTTCTCAAAAACTTTCAAATTTCTAACTTTAGCCAAATGACTCCAAAATGAACTACGGACCTCCGAATCCATTTCCGGACGTGCTCCCAATTCCAGAATCACTATACGGAGCTATTCCCAGACTCGTAATCCCAAACAGACATCGATAACATTGAAATACACTTCAATCCAAATTTATGAATTTCTTCCAAAATGTCAACTTCCACAATAGACGTTGAAACGCTCTCGATTCATCCAAAACGTAATCCGAACATATGCCCAAGTATGAAATGAAAGTTTTTATTTCCAAATTAACTCTGAACTTCCGAAATTCCAATTCCGACCACGCATACAAGTCATAATACCCGAAGTGAAGCTACTCAGGGCCTCAAACTGCTGAACGACGCACTAGAGCTCAAAACGACCGGTCAGGTCGTTTCAAAACGAGTCACCCGGTTTACACAATAACTACCTTTGGAAAGAACCACGTCAATAAAAAACAAAAGGCTTATTATCTACTAGAACATAAAAAGAAACTACTAAATCAAACACAAACTAATAAGGAAACTAAAATAAAGAATCTACAAAGCAAAAACTATTGAAAGCATAACAAATATACATAATGAGAGAGAGAGAATATATACATAATGAGAAAGAAAAAAATAATATCAAGTTATTACAGGCCAAATGTGTCATAATATATCAAATAAGATCAATAAAATAAGCTCCACCCCCTCGAATAAAGATAAGCATTGTCCCCAATGATTAACAAAATAAGAGTAAAAGAAGGGATAGAGTGAAGAAAAACTCCCTATGGCTCCTTGGACATCTCTGTGTCCCCAGCAATTCACCGCCCTCAGTCTCATCCAAATGAATCTCATCATCCTCAACTTTGGGTATGACTAGGTCGGTGAAAATCTGATGTACTGGCTCGGCAGTGTTGGCAGCCAGGTCCGGCTTCTCAAACTGGCCAGCTAGTGCCATCGGTGCTGTAGGATCTGAGCCTGAATGTTGTGGGTCAATCAACATGTCAAAGGGGAGATCTTCGACTGCAACAAGATTGGTCACCTATCTCCGGAGCTTATCCACTAACTTCTTCCTAGCCTGGGACTTTCTCATTTTCTTTACTTCTTTTCCCATCTCTTCGATCACTGACTCATGTTGTACCAAAGTAACCATAATAGTATTATGGTTCTCCAAGAGCTTCTTCAATGTTTCTTCAACTGTTAGGGGAATCTGAGGTGCCTGAGTAGAAGACTTTGCCTCAACAGTACTGGATAAGTCAGACAGCTTTGTAGTGGCTGTTGCATCCAGTTGTTGAGACTCACCAATGTTCAGGAGACTCGTAGTGCAGAAAGTGGGGTAGTAGGCATAGGCACCGGCTTTAAAGCCGAAGTAGAAGTTGTGGCAGGAGCTGTAGAAGGGACTGAAGATGATGGTGGAGGCATAACTGCGACACTAAGAGCAAGCTTGGCCGAAGTGGATAGAACATCAACTACCTCCACCACTACCATGACTGGCTCATCAGACTAGCCTGTGGTGGTTGACGGCTGACCTTTTCTCTTCAGGTTGTTCGCATCCATAAGTGAGTACCAAGAGAAAGGCTTCTTCGGCTTCACCTGCGTGTCATAATCCCTCAGCTCTACCCTTGCATCTCTGAGATATTCTGTAATTGTGATGGGATATGGGTACGACAAGTCATCTTGCTGAGAAATCACGGAAATGTTGGCCGACATCATGACAACCTCATTGATTGGGTACCGACCATGATAGAAGCAACCAGAACTGCCCGAGGGATCGAAAGATAAGTCTCATTTTGGCATTGGTCCAATCTGCTGTAGACAAAGGTTTGCCACCCTTTGGCCTCAAAACGGAGAGTAGGAACCCCAACAACAATCCGCGGTGGTGGTGGCCCAAGTGCTACTAAAATCTCCACTAACTAGGGCCGGGTTGCATCCCCCATTTCATGCTTCTCCAGATATTCCTTTGGTTCGACATCTTTGAAACCTAAGTATGTACTGAGTGTATGCTGATCAAATCTTACTTTGAGGCTACACACTTTGGTTACCTTTGTCCCCTTTTTGATATGCGTCACATTGGCTTAGAATTCACAGACAAGGTATTCTTTGGCATCCACCACACTCTGGGTGAACCACATCCACCCCTTTCATTCCTTGAACTGTCTCAACACTGCTGGGTTATATTTCTCTTGATCCTTCAACTAAAACTGTCGCTCAAGAGTAAGCGACCTTACTGGCCACCAAGTACGAAAGATGGTAAAGGCAGTCAAGCTGACAAAACTGGTCCTCCCAAACCTCTTTCTTCTTCGATATTTCAAAACCGATAGTTGTGGCATCTCCCAATTTGCCATCATCGGGGATATCTTGAACTGATGTATCCGGTGCATCAGGTACAAGTGCAGTGGATGGCTCAGAAGCGTGACTAGGACTTTTTGAAGCTTGGAAGTTCTACGAGATGAGGACGACTCGTCCCTGAGGTGATATATCCCTAGCGGCCTTGACTATACAGCTGAATGTTCTTGAACATAGGTTGAGTTTCCCTTTGATGCTTCCTAGATGGGACATAAGAGCTCATTTCGGAGAGATTTACATCTCTCCCCCTGCCACTTGTAGGAATCTTTGTTATTGTCCTTTGTTGGCCGAGGGATAAGGCACTCTTGCCTCAACCCCTAGAAGGTTCATCCCTCCCTTTAGAAGTGTCACCTCTGCCTCTAGATCGAACCATTTTCTATATCAAGCAAAGGAGTTTGTTAGTTGCAATTCAAGTTCAGACATATAATGAGATATGCAAGTATACACTAGAAAACACAATGAGGTTCACATTTGAAACATGCTTGTAGGATAAGGATCTGCGATCTGCACAATTTCTATTGCGGCCGCAGATGAGGCCTTGGGACCATAGATTTGTGTTTTTCGGCCGCAAGAGTGAAGTGCAATCTGCACAATTTCACTTGCAGCTGAAACTCAAAAACACAAATTATACCAACTCTCTGATGACAGAGAATTGGCTGATGTGCGACCACAACATGATTTTTGCGGTCCACACAATTAGACATGCGGCCGCACATTTGAGTCACAAAGTGTAGACTCTCTAATGATAGTAAAAGGGTTGTTCTGCAGCTGCAATGGGAATTCTGCGGTCCGCACATTTTACATTCCGGCTGTAAAACCCTTTTTCACTAATGATGCCCTAGAATCCATTTCTGCGGACGACATGATTAGATGGGAGAGGCCCAGATTAAGCAGATATGGAATACTTACTTTTATAAACTTCTAAATGAATAAGGGGATTGAGATATTGTGCTAGGTGAGTTAGGGAATTCCGAGAGTCACCGCAATTTTGGGTACTGTAGGCGCATCAAGGGCAGAGCTACTGCGCCTGATGAGATTCCGGTAGAATTTTGGAGGAGTATGGGTAGAGTAGGTTTGGAGTGACTGACTGGGTTGTTTAATGTTATTTTCATGACGAAGAGGATGGAAGATGAGTGGAGGTGGAGTACGGTGGTTTCATTGTACAAGAACAAACCATGAAAGTTTGGAAGATGGTGGTGGAAGCGAGGGTGAGGAGGACGGTGTCTGTATCAGACAACCAGTTCAGGTTCATGCTGGTTTGTTCTACTACAAAAGTTATCCACCTTATTAGGAGGTGTGTGGAATAGTATAGGGATAGGAAGAAGGATCTGCACATGGTATTTATTGATCTGGAGAAAGCGTATGACAAGGTTCCTAGAGAGGTTCTTTGGAGATGCCTAGAGGCTAAAGTTGTGCCGGTTGCTTACAATAGGGAGATTAAGGACAGGTATGATGGAGCTAAGACTCAGGTTAGGATAGTGGGAGGCGACTCTGAGCATTTTTTGGTAGCTGTGGGGTTACACCAAGGATCTGCGCTTAGCCCATTCTTATTTGCCTTGGTGATGGACGTACTAACACACCATATTCAAGGAGAGGTGCCATGGTGTATGTTGTTCGCTGATGACATAGTTCTGATTGATGAGACGCGGAGTGGCATTAACGAGAGGCTGGAGGTTTGGAGACAGGCCCTTGGTTCTAAGGGTTTCAAGTTGAGCAGGACGAAGATGGAATATCTTGAGTGCAAGTTCGGTTTTTAGCCGAGGGAAGCAGGTATGGACATGAGGCCTGGATCGTAGGTCATTTCTAAGAAAGGCAATTTCAAGTACCTTGGGTTGGTTATCTAGGGGGCTGGGGAGATCGACGAGGATGTCACATACCGTATAAGGGTGGGGTGGATGAAATGGAGGTTATCATCTGGAGTCCTGTGTGATAAGAAAGTGCCACCGCTACTCCAAGGTAAGTTTTATAGAGCGGTGGTTAGACCAGCCATGTTATATGGGGCTGAGTGTTGGCCAGTTAAGAACTCACATATCTAGAAGATGAAAGTAGTAGAAATGAGGATATTGAGGTGGATGTGCGGGCACACTAGGATAAATAAGATTAGGAATAAATATATTCAGGAGAAGGTGGGCGTGGCTTCCATGGATGACAAGATGCGGGAAACGAGGCTCGGATGGTTCGAGCACGTATAGAGGAGAAGCTCGAATGCCCCGGTGAGGAAGTGTGAGCGGTTGGAATTGGTGGGTGCGAGGAGAGGTAGAGGGCGGCCTAAGAAGTATTAGGGATAGGTGGTCAGGTGAGATATGGCGATGCTTCGGATCTCCGAGGACATAGTCCTCGATAGGAAGCTGTGGAGGTCGAACATTAAGGTCGTAGGTTAGGAAGTAGTTGAGCATATTTAGTCTACCAGTGTGAGGCTAGGCTGATAGGATTTAGTTTTAGACTGCTAGTGGTCAATGTTGTGTTTACACCACTCTTCCGTTTTCATAATGCCGAGCCTTATTTACTGGTTATTATTTTTGCTTTCCATCTATTTAGTGGTTTTTGCGATATTGTTATTATTTCTATGGGTTTTGTTGATGGTACTGATATATTGTCTCTTTTCATTTTCTTGAGCCGATGTTCTATCGGAAATAGCCTCTCTACCCCCTCGGGTAGATGTAAGGTCTGCATACACACCGCCATCCCCAGACCCCACTTATGGGATTTTACTAGGTCGTTGTTGTATTGTAAATATTATTTCATACCAGCTTTATAAATCTAAAGTCTTAGTGGATCATGACTTGTACTACGAGTCCTTGAGTTATTGTATAAAGCTCCAACTATTTCATTTATTGATCCATTATAATTCTCAATTTCATTGTGTTGACTGTTAGTTGGCTTACCTAGCGTGTTGGGTTAGGTACCATCATGACTAGTGGATTTTAGGTCGTGACAATAACAATATCCCGACTTATCGCTCCTGTTTAACAATATCCCGCCTTGTCGCTCCCGCCTGACAACATAACAATATTTCGCCTTGTCGCTTTAGTTAATAATGTTCCCATCCGACAACAATAATATCATTCACAATCGCATGACAGAAACCTCATGCCAACACCCAATAATCCGCCCAACACGTCCATATGTGCCACAATTATCACAAAAATAATAATACCAAAACTTCATCAAAGGCATAAGCTCATAAATTATCAACAAGGTGCACAAGGACATGAAAAATAGTAAGAAAATATTGATGAGTATTCCATATATAAAATATTGCTATAACAATACAATTATAGTGATCACATTCACGTAGTCACAAGGTGATTAAACATCTTTCATATAGAAAATAACCCCAAATTAAGGCATATTAATAGCCTATGGTCTAATCCGGTCATAAACCATACATATGCCAGTGTAAACGCTCGTCACCTTGTGTACACATTGCTTTTCACAAAACACAAATAAGAAATTAAGTCCAAATCCTAAAGGGTATTCTCCCACACAAGGATATGCAAGATACTTACCTCAAACAATTCAAATCAATACTCTAAAAAGCTCTTGCCTCTCGAGTCAGCCTCTGAACAGGTCAAATCTAGCCAAAAATAACTCAATAATATCAAACACGACTATAGAAGTTGATTCCAATTAATAAAGCTTTGATCTTAATAAAAAATCAAAAACTCAACCAGGGCTCGCCTCCCAGAACCCGACAAAAGTCATAAATTTTGAACACACATTCGAAAATAAGTCTAATCATACAAGTTTCATCCAAATTCGACTCCGAATTGGGGTGCAAAACCATATTTTTCATTTTAGAAAAGTTTTGTCAAAATCCCTAATTTTCTTCACTTAGATTCACCATTCAAATGCTAAAATCATTGATGGAATCATGAATAATAACCAAATCCGAGTCAAAAATACTTACCAAACTCAAAGTAGTGAAAATTCCCTCAGAAATCGCCAAAATTTGAGCTCCCAACGATACCCTTCACGATCGTGCGACCCACTTCACGATCACAGAGGCCAAACTCTTGCCCAGCTGCTGCCCTTCTTTGCGAATTCGATGCATCATACACATGAACGCAATGGCCAATTGCGTGCCACCCCAGCCGCGCTTCTTCAGCGCAAATGCAATGCCCAGGCTGCGAATGCGAGGCCACTACCCTCATGCTCTTGGAATGCGACATACCCATTGCAAATGCATAGAGAAAAAATCACCAGTCACCAAAACACACTCCGCGATCGCGTGACTCCTTGTGAGATCGCGGTGAACACCAGAAAACTAGCTATTTCAAAATAAGGAAAATAATTTGAAACCTATCCAAAATGCACCTGAGGTCCCGGGTCCCTGTCCAATCACATCGACCAATCCCAAAATATAACACGGACTACTCGAGACCTCAAATCACACAAAATAACATAAAAAATCATAAATCACACCTCAAATCAAACTTAATGAGCTAATCAAAATTTTTGAATTCCAAACTTACGTCGAACATGCCTAAACAACTAAGACTGACACCGGATTTTACAAACAAGTCATAAATCACCATACGAACCTATTCCAAGGCTAAGAATCCCAAACGGACATCGATAACCACAATGTCAACTATGGGTCAAACCTATAAACTTCTAAATCTTTAAATTTCCAACTTTCACCAATTAAAGCCAATACAACATAGATTGGCCCAAGAACAGGTGAAGTTCTGAAGATTGACAAAAGAACTCAAACATGGACCAGGTCCATCTTGTAAAGCACAGTCATGATCAACCTATACATGTGAGATGCACGTGAATAAGATAAATCTAACTGATCAAGAAGCAATATCTCCTGATCTGATCGAAAAGATTGCATATTGGATAAGGAGGGAAAGACTCCTTATATAAAGAGAACACAATTTAGGAAGAAGATAGTGTTAGAGTTTGAGATCATCATGAACGCTTCTATGATAGAAGAGTAGCAATTGAATCCCAGTCAAACTCTGATTACTAACCTATTAAATGTCAGTGTTGTTCTCATTTACAGGTAATGCACATAAGCAAAAGTTAAACTTAAATTGAGAGCAAAAGAGCAAGGCAATTTTGCAAGCAATTTATTTGTGATTTAAGTGTGCAATACTGAAGCTACTTGAACAAGATATATGAACCAGTTTCATGTGTCTATCGTTTATTCTAGTTCAATTGTAGTAGGTGATTTTACATTGTATCTTTCAGATTTCATAGAAGCAATTATATTAGGTACCTAGAGTGTTCAAGTTAAGAGTTAACTTGAAGTTGTCGTAACAGTTGATGCTGTGTGCTACAATGGGATTGGAGTTAATCCTTAGGTTTACAAAGAGTTTTTGTAAATGTTTTTTTGGCTTAGTGATTTTAGTGGAAGTTTGGGAAAATCCTACTGAGTAGTAGGTCATGGTTTTTTCACCTTTTGAGCTAAGTGTTTTCCACATAAAAATCTCTGTGTTCTTTATTTTCTGTATTTATTATTTCGCAAACAGTAATAGTTAGAACATCTAGAAGAACCAGGTTCTTCTATAGTTTAGTTAAGCAAAAATTGGGTACCACACAAATCACCCCCCTCTTGTGTGTTATTGATGCTTAAAACATCAATTGGCATCAGAGTGGGTTATCCTTGAAGAGGTTAACACCTTAGGAAAAGATCAAGATGAGTGCACCACCTGCAAACTGGGAAGGGCAATCCACTGCTAGGCCTCCACTCTTTAATGGTCAGTACTATTCTTGGTGGAAGAACAAGATGAGAGATCATATAATAGGAGAAGACTATGAACTCTGGTACATAGTCACTGATGGTCCCTTAGCGACTACAAAGAAGAATGCTGAAGGAGTGGATGTGCCAAAGACAAGAGCTGACTGCACTACTGCAAACTTGAAGAAATGGGAGAAGAATGCCAAGGCCAAGAAATGGCTTGTGTGTGGATTTGGTTCAGATGAGTACAACAGGATTCAAAGTTGTACCACTGCTAAGGAGATATTGGACACTTTACAAGTGGCTCATGAAGGAACTCCTCAAGTAAAGAGATCAAGATGAACACTGCTATATTCTTAATATGAGAACTTCACGATGAAGGAAGGAGAAACTATCCAGGAGATGTACACAAGGTTCACAATACTAACAAATAAACTTAAATCTCTTGGTAGAATTATCATTGAAGAAGACAAGGTTGAGAAAATCTTGACAAGGGTCTTACCAGTGACTTAGGAAAGCAAAATCGCTGCTATTCAAGAATCAAAGAACATTGCTACTCTCAAGTTGGATGAACTAATTGGAAACCTCACTGCCTATGAGTTGAGAAGGCAAACCATGAAAGTGGATGCATCCAAGAAGGAGAGGAGTCTGACTCTCAGAATAGCTGAAGGTGCAGATCTGGAGGATGATGAAATGGCCATGATCACAAGGGATTTCAAAAAGTACCTAATGAAAGGAAAGGGTTCTTCAAGAGGTACAACCTTCAACAAAATAAGGGCTCCTGAGAAACAGACCAACGAGGGTTGTTACAAATGTGGCAAGACTAATCACATGATCAAGAACTGTCCTCAGTGGGAAATTGAATAGAAGAAGGAAAGCGCTGAACGAAGGAACAGGTTCAACCCAAAAGGAACAAAGGATCAATAAAGGCTATGATTGCTGCTTGGGGAGAAACATCAGATGAGGATTCAGAAGATGAAGGTGGAGATGAACAAGCACTTATGGCCATCGAAGAATCAGATGATGAACAGGAGGTAAGTGTCCTTCATCTCAAAGACATGATTAAATTTTTGTCTAAAGAAAGGTTGTCTGAACTATTGCTGGACTTCATCGATGAGTCTGAAATAATTAACAATGAGAATGAAGAGCTGTCTAGGGAGTGTGTGATCTTAAAAGCCAAATGCAAAAATCTAGAATCTAGGGCTAATGAGAGTGATAGTAGAAATGCCGAGTTAAAGAACCAGGTTCTTGAACTTGACACCAATGTCCTAGAACTTAGGTCTGATAATTTAAAACTAAAATTAGGAACAGTTAATAAAAAGCCGATCACACACATCTCACCTTAGAATAAAACCTAGGAAAAATTATGGATGAGTTATACAGGAAGGATGAGCAGATAAAAGTCTTAAAAAAAGACCTAGGTAAGGTAAAGCATGAACTAGACAGAATTTGCAAATGGAATAAGGCTTCTGATGCACTATCCTGGTCACAAGAACAGCACAGTAGAAACAACAAAGGACTTGGCTATGTGGCACAAGCACCTAAGTAGGACCCCAAAATCAAGTACCTCACTCTTCTTGAAAATAAAATCTGCACACACTGTGGCAAGACTGGTCATTACAAAAATGAATGTAATGCAAAAGAAAAGGCCAGTCAAAAGAACAAAGCTTTTGTTCAAGAAAACAATAGGCTGCCTGGGTGGGCTAAAAGAAATTTGATTTATCCCTTTGCCTATAGAAAGAGACCCAAACTAGTTTGGGTTCCTAAGACTAACTCCTGATTTCTTTTTGCAGGTCCAAGTGAAGGGAAGTAGCCAAATATGGTACATGGATAGTGGCCGCTCAAAATATATGACTGGAAGCAAGAACCCGTTCCTTTCACTTAAGGACTTAAAATGAGGTAATGTCTCCTTTGGAAATGGGAAGAAAGGTGAGATTATTGGGGTTGGAAAGGTAGGTAAGACAGACTCACACTCCATTGAGAATGTCTACTTGATAGATGGCCTGAAATATAGCCTAATCAGTTTATCACAACTGTGTGACAGAGGTAACCTTGTAGCATTTACCTCTACCAAATGCTTTATGATTAACTTACTACTGACAAGATTATTTTGCAGGGAAAACGAGTTAACAATATTTACATTGTAGAATTTTCCACTCTTTCAAAAAATGAACTCACTTGCTTGAGTGTGTTAGAAAATGATCCCCTCCTGTGGCACAAAAGACTTGGTCATGCAAGTCTGAATCAACTCAACAAATTAGTATCAAAGGACTTGGTAATAGGGTTACCTAACATCAAGTTCAAGGAAGACAAAGTTTCTGAGGCCTTGTAGACATGTGATTTTTGACCCTCCCCAAGATTTTTTATATTTTAGCACGTAAATATTTAATTTAGGCCTAATATAGCCATTTCAATTCATTTTGACTCTTTTACTTTATTTTATTACAAGAAAAATGAACATTACAAAAAAATATTTTAGTTTATGTATTTTTCATAAATTTTTTAAAAAATATAAAAATAGTACTTTATTTTTATCTTTATATAATTTTGAAAACACAAAAATAGTTTCATATTTAGTTTAATTAATTAGGATTAGCTTTGGCATTGTGTAGTATTTTAATCTTATTTTAAAAGGCATTGTGTAGTCTAGGGACCCTTCTAGATTCTTCTTTGGGACAAAAAATAAATAAAAAGACCCTAAGGAATTAACACAAAAGGACCTAGGGATTAATTGGCAAATACACAAAAAATACACCTAAAATCTAGACCTATATTATAGGTAATGCCTACAATGAGTTGAGGAGGAGGCCAAAAGATCTAAAGAAAATAGACTCTGCAAAAAGCTGAGAGCCTCTGAACACCATACCCCACCCCCCTTGAAACTCATCTTCCTCACGCACCCCATCAGCTTCTCCTTCATTCTTCAACGCTGAACCGGTCATCGACTTCCCCCAGCGACGACCGCCCATCATAACACCTCACAACCATCATCTCACTCTAACACCATCTCACCTCCCACACAGAACATCCACGAAATTGCTCAAAATCTGGCCAAAAAAAGTGAAATCCACTAAAAATAGTAGCGAAAAAAGGAGTATCAAACAGTCCCAATCATCTCTAAACTCCGGCAAAAATCAGTCGAGTACTCGAGTTCTGTGAAAGGATCCGACAAGTTGGTTTTGTTCGAAATTCCGATTTTAAAATAAGATCGTAGGTTCTGATTTCTAGTCCAGTTTTAAGAGAGTTCATCGACGCTGTATTCGTTTAGTCATGTGGATTTGGAAAGATCTCTATTTGTTTTTAGGGGAAGTGTTCAACTGCGATTTCAGTTTATTGTTATGAACCGCAGAAATACAGGTCAATTGCTCTGTCTTGTTTGAATAATGATTCTAAACACGATTACTTTCCACTTGCCTTCAGTGTTTGGGCTGATTTGAACGTATCTTGTTTTGTTGTTAAAAAATGTTCGCAAACTTGAAGCTTATACGTGATTGATTATTTGTTGTAGAGATTGTATAGTTATAATAATATAATTTTTTAAATGATTGACTACTTGATTCTAGTGTTATGCACTAAGCATATTTGAGATAAACATAGGATATCTACGGGTTAGTTTAGTCATTTTTGTATATTGCTTTAACGACGTTAAGTAGTTTTAGATTGAACGCCAATTTAGAATAAAGTTAAACATCCTTAACTTACTTTAGTTGAATACAAATCTCTTCTTCAAATATATTGAGGTGTGACACCTTAATTAAATCGCTTATGGCCCTCATTAATTTTATAACCTAGATATAAAAGAAAAATAAACTTCGTAGTTGCTTTAGACGCGCTATTTAATAATTACTTTCCTAAACTCGGGTGTGCATTTATGTGACCCAAATTCAAATCTCAACAACGTTAGATAAAATGTGTCGTGGACCATGGGTGCATTTATGTGACGTGGTTCAAGACGTGTTTTAGATGACGTTGAATCTTTTTCATAAAAAATAATTGAATAAAAGCGGATAATAAGTTAAAGTTGTACCATAGGTTAAAACATGTATTAGAATCAGATAATAGACCAATTATAATAGTTGAGCGACCGTGCTAGAACCACAGAATCCGGGAATGCCTAACACCTTCTCCCGGGTTAACAGAATTCCTTACCCGGATTTCTGTGTTCGCGGACTGTAAAACAGAGTTAATCTTTTCCTCGATTCGGGATTTGAACCGGTGACTTGGGACACCATAAATTATCCCAAGTGGCGACTTTGAATTTTTAATAAAATGATCCAGTTTCGATTGTCACTTAAATTGGAAAATACTCCCCTATACCCTTGCGGGTGTAGGTATAAAGGAGGTGTGACAGCTCTGGTGACTCTGTTGGGTACCAAACCTAGAACTTTGGTTCAGGGTTTAAGAATTCAAGCTTAGAATAGCTGCTATGATTGGCTTTAATTATTATCTGATTTTTGTACATGTTTGAGCCTAATATGCTAAATATTGCTTTTACCGCTTTGATAATATTTGAACTGTATATAAACTGCTATGAAACCCCTCTCTTCTCTCATCTGAGGAGTGCACGCTGGCATGACTCCTCTTCTGTTAGTGTCATATCCCAAGTTAGAACGAGGTTCGGACAAGTTGCAAAGCCGGATGATCTTTTGGTTACCGGTACGCTGCCCCCCCTCGGCTCGAGTTGTCCGTTCGGGTAAGCCAGGTCTAGAACAATACACCCAGGTTTAATACCTAGAATAACTTAGCCTCATGCCGGATCCCTAGTAGAAACGCTTATTTGCATCATGTGCATTTGACTTTAGGGACTCGACACATGGGTTGGGTTCGTCTAGGACAGGTGTACCCAAAAATCAAAAGACCATCTTGATGCATCTTATGTGCTACTTACGTATCTGTCTGTTTCGGCTTGCATGTTGACTGGCTTCTAGAATAGAGAAAGAAAATAAAAAATAAAGAGAAAAAAGAAAATCAAAAAAAAAGAGAAAGAAGAACAAATAAACAAAAAGTGAGAGGTAGGTATTTAGAAAATTCTGAAAATCTGCCAAAATTTTGAAAAAAAAGTCATTTCAAAATGAGCCAAAATTTTCAAGTGTCATGTTTTCCCGTTCCATCAAAACTAGGCGAACTATGCAGGTCTGATTCTCACCGGATGTGAGATACGTAGGCAAACCTCATCGTTTCCGATCCATAATTTTCAAAAAATCCAAAATATTTTCCTTTACTTCCTCTCTAGAAAAGTCTTTTATTGAGACACCATTTTAAAAAAAAAATCCAAAAAATATTTTCATTTATTTCTTTCTTTAGAAAGTCTTTCTTTTAGACCCCAATTTTTTTTAAAAAAATAAATACAAAAATATTTTCTTCTAATCTCTCTCAAAATCCAAAAATATTTGTTTGCAAATTCAAAAAAAAATTCTCTTTTCTTTTGTAGTATTTCTTTCATAAATTCAAAATAAAAGTTCAAAAATATTTCCTTTCTTCTTTAGAAGTTTTTCTTTCGAAATTTTCAGAAAAAAAAGAAAAGAAAAAGAAGTTAAAATTCAAGAAAATATTTTTTTCTCTTCTTAAGAAGTCTTTCTTTTCAAAAATCCTTAAAAAAAAAATTTGAAATCCAAAAATATTTTCTTTCTTAAGTATTTCTTTCGAAAAAAAAAACAAATTTCAAAATAAAAAAAAGAGTTAGTTTATTTACTTTATTCCCAATCTTCTCGAACTACGCAAGATCTGATTCATGTTCTCACATGATACGTAGGCAACCCACATTAGGTTCGATCAACCATTGAAAAGAAAAATGAGGAAAAAATGAAAAAAAGAAAAAAAAATGAAGAAATGAAAAAATATTGATAATAATAAGGACCGACTGAGTCAATTCTAACATGTTTTGTTTCGAATTGTGAAGAAAGTTGAGGTGGTCGGTTTGTGGTAAGCTGGAAATACAAGATCCAAGGAAAAATGATAACTGACATTGAAGCCGTTACAAGTGCTCAAGAGACTCAGGGTTAGAGGGTTCAACAAGAGTCTACTGTGTTTGGGAAAAATAGAATACTGAAATAGCAAATGACCGAAATGTGTCAAGCATGGGCCAGTGGTCAAGGACAGCCTCATCATGAGTCACAATTTGCTACACAGCAAGAGCAGTACCACTCTCCTGAGTACCACTAGTACTCGTTTGATCTTCCTGCAAAACATTGAGAAGCCTGCCCGAAAGATGGTATAGGAAGAAATGACCCGAAGAGTGAAAAGCTTAGAATAACGGTTGAAAAATATGCAAGGGTTGGCAGGCCAAAAGTGTGTTGCCTTCAAAGATCTATGTATGTTTCCCGATGTCCACTTGCTGCCTAGTTTCAAGACTCCCAAATTTGAAAAGTATGATGGACATGGAGATCCCATAGCCCACCTGAAAAGGTATGGCAATCAACTGAGAGGTACGGGAAGAAATAAAGAATTATTGATGGCTTATTTTGGGGAAAGCCTTACGACAGTAGCCTCCGAATAGTTTATGGATCAAAACACGTCTCGCTGATATGTCTGGGATGATATGGCACAGGCCTTTGTCAAACAGTTCCAATACAATATTGACAATGCCCCAGACCGTAATTCCCTTTCAAACTTGAAGAAGAAACCAACTGAAAGTTTCAAGGAATATGCCATTAAATAGAGAGAGCAAGCGGCCAGAGTTAAGCCACCTATGGATGAGCACGAGTTAATCACTGTCTTCTTTCAGGCTTAAGAGCCAGATTATTTTCAAAACATGATATCCGCAGTGGGTAAATCCTTCTCGAAAGCAATCAAAATGGGGGAAATGATTGAGAATGGTCTTAAGACAGGCAAAATTATAAGTCAAGCAATTCTCAAAGCCGCAACTCAGGCTGTCCCGATTGAATCTGATAATTTTAGTGACACGAATGAAAAGCACGAAGAAAACATGATGACGTCAGGGTCGAGAAGAGGTCCTAGAAGAGCATCTCGAAGGTATGAGCAATATCATCAGGTTTCCCATGATTCCCCTGAATACTATTATCCACTTCAGAACCCTCAATACTCTATTGCTGCACCTCAGTATATTGCCCGGCCACCAAAACACCCAGAAGGCTAGCACAAGCATCACAAAATCTCTACCAGCTCCCATAAAATTTTCAGGTACCCTATAACCCACATACAGGCCAGAGGTATAGAGGGGAACAAAAGTTGAAAGATAATTTTACACCAATAGGAGAGTCCTATGCAAGCTTGTTTGAGAAATTAAAGCATCATGACATGATTGCACCTATTCCTCCAAATCATGTGGACCCACGTGCAAGAAGCTTTGACCCTTCTAAAAGGTGTGAATACCATTCCAATACCCAGTTGCACAAAGTTGAAAGTTGTCGGGATTTGAAAAGAGAAATAGGAAGGATGATCCAGGAAAACCTTATTGTGATCCAAGACAGTGACACCCAGAATATCACGCAGAATCCTTTACCTGCACATCATGGTGTACACTTTGTGGGGATGATGCCTGGTGACATGGAGTATGAGAATCCTCTCGGAAACTTGCTAACCGAAGTTAATGATGTTGAAATTGGAGAAGGCTCTGCTGATTCTAATGAGCAAATTTGTGGCTAAATGTCAAGCCTAGCAATTGAAAAGTCATTCCCTTCTCACTAAGAAGGAATCTTGGTAGCTTGTTTTGATGTTTTTTTCTATTATCTGGGTTATTTCAGTGTGGTGATCCAGATTTTATTTGTTTTATTTAGTCAAACCCTTCTATCCCTCTATTTTGTTTGTGTGAGTCTTCTCTTTCTGTTCTGTTGCTATTTTCATTAGCTGGGTTATTTAGGGTTGTAACTCGGATTTTAGGTTATTTGTCTTGTTGTTTACTCAATGAAATACAGTTTGTCCATTTGTGTCATTCCATGCTTAGTTCTTTTCCCGCTAGTTTTAATGACATGACATGCATGCGAAATTTTTGGCCAGATCTTACAAAATTGATTTAAGTTTGAATTGGACAACTAAGGAAAAGACATTTTTGAGGATGAATAAAGAGTTGAAATACTTTGGAATTAAGGTCGAGTAAAATTCACCTTCAAATCATTGTGAAGATCGGGCTTGATAATGTTTAATCAATTGAAGTCTGTTAGAAATTTTGATATTAAGGGATGGAAAGTGTCTTGTGACCATGACACACCAAGAGGAAAGACATGTTCGTCAATGCTGTGATCGCGAAAGATACTATGTTTGGCATTCTCGAGGCTCGGAGGCCCTCTTTCTGCTATCCAAACACTTTATATCCTTCGCTACCCCTTTTTGAGCCTGTGTTATTTTTCTTTGACTACCCTCTTTTGGAATCAAGTTTAGAGTCAAGAGTCAAAAATAAAAAATAAAAAAAAGATAAAAGAGAGAGTCTATGTCCCAAGAGTACAAACTGGGGCAATTCTTAGGAAGTTCAAGTGAAAAAAAGATGATGATAAAGAAAAGAACTGGCAAAGGTCCATGCCCCCAAAAATAGAAGCTGGGGCAACTTGTTTTGAAAACAAAAAAAAAAGAAAAAAAGGAGAAAAAAACAGAAAGAATGATGAAAATTATAGTTAGGTCAGATGTTTGAACTACGTTAGACCTGATTCCTTTAAAAAATGATACGTAGGCAGCCTCACGGTTCGGTCCAGCCAAATAAGAATTCAAAAAAAAAAAGAAAAAAAAAGAAAAATCCCAAAAAATCCCCAATAGCTGAAACTGGGGTAGAGATTTTATTTCACTTTTGAAAGAGTCGATTCCAAGAGTTGTAAGTCCACAACCCCTAATTTTGAGTCTATTTTGAGCCTTCATGCCGACCCTTCTTTCCAACCCTATCCAAAAACCTTCCCAATAAGATCTCCCGATAAGCCTTCAAGAATGCCAAGAGAAGCATGCAAAGAGAAACGGTTGTCACGCAACATAGAACACTGTCAAGTTGCTCACACAAGAAGTAAAAAGAAAAAGAAAATAAAAGAAAAAATGAGAGAGTCTTACTACTAAAAACCCTCACGGGCACTGTAAGTCGACGGTAAGCAGAGATGAATAAATAAGAGAGACTTGTTGGTGAAAACCCCCCGGGCACTACTTGTCGAAAGTGAGTCGTGAAGCTGATGCGAAAAATTGGGATGAACAAGCTCAACTTCAAATGTCATAAGAATAGTAACAGGGAAGATTGTATTAGTTTGGTAGATCGGCCGTTAAGTCTAAAATGCATGTCATGATCATTACGGCTAGATATTGAAAAAAAGAAAAAAAAGAATTATTCCTTCTGTCCTTCCGACAGGGGCATTTCTTGTTAATACTTATTTTTTTGTGTCATTGTGTCCTTCACTCCGAGTCAGTCCTTGTCAAAACAAGCATGAAAAGATTTCAAAATCTGCTACTAGCTTTTCAGTTGCATAAAGTAAATTTGGCCAGCACACTCAGTTGTTACTGTCAACGTGCCTTGAGGATTCATGCAAAGGCTCCCCCAAAAGATTCTTGTCAGCCTACTTGGCGCAAGCGAAGATAATTGTTGATTCTCTCTGACAGACAAATTGCTCAAAAGCAGGAAGTCATTCAAGATATCGGAAAAGGTCACCTAAGCAAAGATCTCCAGTTGGGATAAGGCTGTTTGAGCTGCAAATACAAATGGTACTAGGTGTGAAACAATCAGAGTTGGTGCAGAACAAAAGTCTCTTGAGACAGACTCAGGCGGATCGAGCAAAAGCTAAGCTGCTCAAGACTCAAGGCCACAAACTGACCACCACCTTTTAAAACTGACAAAGTTTTCTTTGTTTGAAACAGGAACAAAGCAGTGCATGGAAAGTGGTTCGAAAAAAACAAAAATAAAAATAAAAATAAAAGAGAAAAAGAAAAAAAAGAAGAAAAGAAAGAAAAAGAAAGGAAGAGAAGAGCCGACAAAGGGAAGTTTCTCAAATCTTTGCCTTTATTTGTCTTGCTATTGTGCATAAAATCTTGCCGTTGATCTTCACATTTTTCTTCCTAGGATAAAAAGTCCTAGACTGATGGATTTTGCTCCCAGTAGAAATCTTAGTCAGATAAATCTTTCTCCTAAGATAATAAATTAGAAGACCTAGTCTGATGACTTTTCTCCTAGGATCGAAATCTTAGTCTAATGAATTTTTCTCCTAAGATAGAAAACCTAGTCTGATGAACTTTCTCCTAGGATCACAATCTTAGTCTGATGAATTTTTCTCCTAAGATAGAGGACCTAGTCTGATGACTTTTTTCCTAGGATCAAAATCTTAGCCGTATGAATTTTCTCCTAAGATAGAAGACCTAGTCTGATGAACTTTATCCTAGGACAAAAATATTAGTCTGATAAATCTTTATCCTAAGATACCAAAAAAAAGTGATCTAGTCTGATGAATTTTCTCCTAGGATCAAAATCTTAGTCTGATGAACTTTCTCCTAGGATCAAAATTTTAGTCTGATGAATTTTTCTCCTAAGATAGAAAACCTAGTCTGATGAACTTTCTCCTAGGATAGAAATCTTAGTCTGATGAATCTTTCTCCTAAGATAACAAAAAGAAGACCTAGTCTGATGAACTTTCTCCTAGGATCAAAATCTTAGTATGATGAATTTTTCTCCTTACATAGAAAACCTAGTCTGATGAATCTTCTCCTAGGATAAACGTCTTAGTCGGATGAATCTTTCTCCTAAGATACCAAAAATAAAAGAAAAAAATAGAGAGAAAAGGACCTAGTTTGATGAATTTTCTCCTAGGATAAACGTCTTAGTCTGATGAATATTTCTCCTAAGATAGGAAACCTAGTCTGACGAATTTTCTCCTAGGATAATTTGAAAAAAAAGGAATTCTGGATTTGAAAAAAACGGGGTCAATTTTTAGTTTTCTTAAGTAATCAATGTTTAGTTTTCTTGAAATCAGGGGCCCCGCCTGGAGAATAGGGTCAGTTTTTACTTTAGTCAAGCTTAGTTAATAGTTTTCCGCAAGCTCAATCACTTTTAGGAGATGTACATCCTAGTCTAGTCTTTAGTTTAGTCATCATTGCATCAATAGTATAAGTGGTTTACAATATTGCTAATAACTCACAAATCTTCCTAGTGCAAACTGGGGAAGAAAATTTCGTTTGTTTTGTTGGTTTTGATGCAGGCACCCATATAGAAAACAAGGGAACACAGAAAGTTTCAGCAATCAGGCGCCCACCTGGAGAACAAGGAAAGACAGTTCAAGTTTCAAGGAAAAGCAGTTCCTAAGGATGACAGTTCAAGCTTCAAGGGAAAACAGTTCAAGTTTCAAGGGAAAGCAGTTTCGAAGGAAGACAACTCAAGTTTCAAGGGAAAGCAGTTTCGAAGGAAGACAGTTCAAGTTTCAAGGGAAAATGGTTCAAGGTGCAAGGGAAAACAGTGTCACATAATAAGAGAAGACAGTTCAAGTTCAGCAATCAGGCACCCACCTGAAAAAAAGGAATTCAATTCAGAATGCAATTTCGGTTAGCAACAAAGGAATCTTGCGTCAAGAATGCGAGTCAGCAGTCCAAGATGATCAACAGAAGTTAGTCACAATCCAGAATAAAAACAAAAAAAACAAAAAGAAAGACAAGAAGTGAATCCAAATGCAGAAGTTAATGAAAGATGTGAGCTGCTCAAGACAGGGATGAGGTCACAAGATCTGCATGTCCCGTCTTGGTTTGAAAAGCTGAAGAAGATTGAACCAACACCTGCGGCTAACAAGCATCAAGATTCAGATCAGAGTCCGCATGAAGAACCAACCAAGACTCAAGATCAAGCTTCAGAAGACTCATAGATAGGAATCTTGTAACTCGTAGTTGATAGACTTAGTTAGTTTTTTCAATTTTGATTTTTGATGTAATAACGGGACCGCGGACCGGAACCTCTACGGCACCTCGCTCGGCTCTCAGCCTCGGTACTCCATCACCTCATTCACTTCTGAACTATACGTGACCTGATTCCTTTATAGCCAAGGATATGTAGGCAGCTAAGATACCAGGGCTCGGTCATATTCTCCTTTCTTTTGGTTTCCTTAAATAAGGGTCGGGTCAAAAAACCTGTCTAGTCATTCTTTGTTTGAAAACTCTTTGCGTTTTCAGTCAAAGAGGGGCAGCTGTAGACATGTGATTTTTGACCCTCCCCAAATTTTTTTATATTTTAGCACGTAAATATTTAATTTAGGTCTAATATAGCCATTTCAACTTATTTTGACTCTTTTACTTTATTTTATTACAAGAAAAAGGAAAATTACAAAAAAAAAATATTTTAGTTTATGTATTTTTCATAATTTTTTTAAAAAAATATAAAAATAGTACCTTATTTTTATCTTTATATAATTTCGAAAACACAAAAATAGTTTCATGTTTAGTTTAATTAATTAGGATTAGCTTTAGCATTGTGTAGTATTTCTATCTTATTTTAAAAGGCATTGTGTAGTCTAGGGACCCTTCTAGATTCTTCTTTGGGACAAAAAATAAATAAAAAGACCCTAAGGATTTAACACAAAAGTACCTAGAGATTAATTGAAAAATACACAAAAAATACACCTAAAACCTAGACCTATATTATTGGTAATGCCTACAATGAGCTGAGGAGGAGGCCAAAAGATCTAAAGAAAATAGACTCTGCAAAAAGCTGAGAGCCGCTGAACACCATACCCCACCCCCCTTGAAACTTATCTTCCTCACGCACCCCATCAGCTTCTCCTTCATTCTCCAACGCTGAACCGGCCATCGACTTCCACCAGTGACGATCGCCCATCACAGCACCTCACAACCATCATCTCACACTAACACCATCTCACCTTCCATATAGAACATCCATGAAATTGCTCAAAATCTGGCCAAAAGAAGTGAAATCCACTAAAAACAGTAGCGAAAAAAAGAGTATCAAACATTCCCAATCAGCTCTAAACTCCGACGAAAATCAATCGAGTACTCGAGTTCCGTCGAAGGATCCGATAAGTTTGTTTTGTTCGAAATTCTGGTTTTAAAAGAAGATCGCAGGGTCTGATTTCTAGTCCAGTTTTCAGAGAGTTCATCGACGCTGTATTTGTTTAGTCATGTGGATTTGGAAGGATCTCTATTTGTTTTCAGGGGAAGTGTTCAACCCCGATTTTAGTTTATTGTTATGAACCGCAGAAATACAGGTCAATTACTCTGTCTTGTTTGAATAATGATTCTAAACACGATTACTTTCCACTTGCCTTCAGTGTTTGGGATGATTTGACCGTATCTTGTTTTGCTGTTAAAAAATGTTTGAAAACTTGAAGCTTATACGTGATTAATTATTTGTTGCAGAGATCGTAGAGTTATAATAATATAATTTTTTAAATGATTGACTACTTGATTCTAGTGTTATGCACTGAGCCTATTTGAGATAAACATAGGATATCTACGGGTTAGTTTAGTCATTTTTGTATATTGCTTTAACGACGTTAAGTAGTTTTAGATTGAGCACCAGTTTAGAATAAAGTTAAACATCCTTAACTTACTTTAGTTGAATACAAATTTCTTATTCAAATAGATTGAGGCGTGCCACCTTAATTAAATCGCTTATGGCCCTCATTAATTTTATAACCTAGATATAAATGAAAAATGAACTTCATAGTTGCTTTAGACGCGCTATTTAAAAATTACTTTCCTAAACTCGAGTGTGCATTTATGTGACCCAAATCCAAATCTCAACAACGTTAGATAAAATGTATCGTAAACCGCGGGTGCATTTATGTGACGTGGTTCAAGACGTGTTTTAGATGACGTTGAATCTTTTCATAAAAAAAAATAATTGAATAAAAGCGGCTAATAAGTTAAAGTTGTACCATAGGTTAAAACATGTATTAGAATCAGATAATAGGCCAATTATAACAGTTGAGCGACCATGCTAGAACCACGGAATCCGGGAATGCCTAACACCTTCTCCCGGGTTAACAGAATTCCTTACCCGGATTTCTGTGTTTGCGGACTGTAAAACAGAGTCAATCTTTTCCTCAATTTGGGATTTGAACCGGTGACTTGGGATACTATAAATTATCCCAAGTGGCGACTCTGAATTTTTATTAAAATAATCTCGTTTCGATTGTATCTTAAATTATAAAAATCTCACATATACCCTTGAGGGTGTAGGTATAAAGGAGGTGTGACAGGCCTGTGCAAGGGGGAAGCAGGTAATATCATCCTTTAAATGCAAGAAATTGGTAAGCATGAACATGACGTTGGAACTGGTTCATATGGATCTCTGTGGTCCAATGAGAACATTGAGCAGAGGTGGTAAGAAATATGTGATGGTACTTGTTGATGATTATTCGAGGTTTACCTGTGTACTAACATCTAATGATGAAGCATTTGACATGTTTACTGCCTTTGTTAGAAAAACTCAGAAACAACTAGGTAATCAACTTGCATCCATCAGGTCTAATCATGGAACTGAATTTGAAAATGCTAAGTTTGCTTAATTTTGTGATGAGCATGGTATAGATCCTAACTTCTCTGCCCCTAGGACTCCTCAGCAAAATAGAGTAGTTTAAAGGAATAACAGGACTCTTGAAGATATGGCTAGGACTATGCTTCTTTCTAGTAAACTGCCTCACAGCTTCTGGGCAGAGGCTGTCAACACTGCATGTTATATCATAAATAAATGCATGACTAGACCTCTTGTAGAGAAGACTCTCTATGAGTTACTTAAAGGGAGAAAACCAAATATATCCCATCTTAGGGCATTTGGATGCAAGTGCTTTGTGCACAATAATGGAAAAGACTCCCTAGGTAAGTTTGATCCCAGAAGTGATGAGGGAGTATTATTGGGATATTCTTCATATAGCAAAGCATATAAAGTGTTCAATAAAAGAACTTTGTGTGTAGAAGAAAGTGTACATGTAGTGTTTTGATAAAACTAACATTCTTTCTGAGAGACAGGAGCATGAAGATGAAGCTATTGGGCTGGTAAAAGATTTGAGTGAAGTCTCAGCTCAAGCTAAAATGGCTCCAAAAGAAGGAACATGTGATGGAACAGGTTCTTCCATACAGGGCAACCTGACAGGGGCAAATGATCAAAGAGGAACTGAAACCAATCCCCTAAAGGAACATGTTCATGACCCTGTTCCTCAGCAGCAAAACATGGGAGAAACATCAAGTAGAAATCAGTTGGTTGTGAAACCTCACAAGTATCAAAGTTCTCATCCTATTGAAAATATAATTACTGATCCAACCTCTAGAGTCAAAACTAGATCACAATTAAAGAATCTGTGTGCTTTTGATGCTTTCCTATCTCTTATTGGACCTAAAAATATTGTTGAGGCTTTGAAGGATGTAGACAGGATAAATGCGATGCAAGATGAACTCAATCAGTTCGAGAGAAGTCAAGTTTGACATCTAGTTCCAAGACCCAAGGACAGATTAGTGATTGGCACAAAATGTGTCTTTAGAAATAAGCTTGATAAAGATGGAACAGTTACAAGAAACAGGGTAAGATTGGTGGTCCAAGGTTACAACCAAGAGGAGGGTATAGATTATGATGAGACTTTTGCTCTAGTTGCAAGACTAGAGGCAATAAGACTTCTCATAGCTTTTGCAACACACATGGAGTTCACTCTTTATCAGATGGATGTCAAGAGTACCTTCCTGAATGGCTACCTAAAAGAAGAAGTGTTTGTTAAACAACCTCCACGGTTTGAGAGCAAGGAGTGTCCTGAACATGTGTACAAATTAGACAAGGCTCTCTATGGACTCAAGCAGGCACCTAGAGCATGGTATGAACGATTGTCCAAATTCCTTCTTGAGCATGGCTACAAAAGAGGTAAAATTGACAGTACTATATTCTTGAGGGAAAAAAGGTAAGAATCTTCTTGTGGTACAAATATATGTTGATGACATAATTTTCGGGGCAACTACTGACAAACTAAGTAAGGATTTTGCCAAATTATGGGGAGTGAGTTTGAAATGAGTATGATTGGTGAGCTTAACTTTTTCTTAGGCTTACAAATCAAACAAAGCCCAAATGGAACCATGATCCATCAATAGAAATATGCAAAGGAGCTGATCAAAAAGTTTAAAATGGATGAATCAAAGGAAATAGACACCCCATTGCAACTGCCACTAAATTGGACATAGATGAACCTGGTTCATCAGTTGATTAGAAATTGTATAAGGCTATGATTGGTTTACTTTTGTATCTAACTACCAGCAGACCTGACATAGTTTTTAGTGTAGGGCTTTGTGCTCGCTTTCAGACTAATCCAAAGGAATCTCAGTTGACTGCTGTCAAGAGGATATTGAGATATTTGAAAGGCACTACTGATTTGTGTCTTTGGTACCCTAAAGGTAGTAATTTCAATCTAGTAGGGTATGCTGATGTTGATTATGCAGGTTTCCTGTAGATAGGAAAAGCACCTCAGGTATGGATCATTCTATTGGTTCATGTCTTGTATCATGGGCCACTAAATAGCAAAATTCAGTGGCCTTATCCACTGCTGAGGCTGAATATGTTGTTGCTGCCTCTTGTGGTGCTCAATTGCTGTGGATGAAACAACAGCTGGTAGATTTTTGCATTGAAGTTGGTTGCATTCCTATCTTCTGTGATAACACTAGTGTGACGACTCGGCCAATTATCTTAAGAACTAACGCCCCGATCACCTATTAACTGCTTTTCCCGAGTCTATTTCTACTATTTTGATTTGGCGGGATGTTCGGTTTTAAGTTTCGGAGAGTTTTGGGACACTTAGTCCCTAAATGAAAGCTTAAGTGTTGGAAAGTTGACCGTAGTCAGAAAAGTGTGAAAATAGCCTCAGAATGGAAATCCGATGGTTCTGTTAGCACCGTTGGGTGATTTCGGGGTTAGGAGCATGTTCAGATGGTGTTTTGGAGGTCCGTAGCTAATTTAGGCTTGAAATGCCGAAAGTTGAATTTTGGAAGTTTCCAGTTTGATAGTGAGATTTTGAACCAAGGGTTAGAATGGAATTCCAAGAGTTGCAGTAGTTCCGCTATGTCATTTGGGATGTGTGTGCAAAATTTTAGGTCATTCAGATGAGGTTTGATAGACCTTTTGATCGAAAGTGTGTTTTTAGAGTTTTTGGAATTTTTAAGCTTGAATCCGATGAAAAGTAGGTGTTTTGAGCATTTCGAAGGTTGGAATAAGTTTGAATGATGTTTTAGGATTGGTTGGCAGGTTTGGTTGAGTTCTTGGGGGCCTCGGGTGTGTTTTGGATGCTCAACGGGTCATTTTTGGAACTTAGGAAATTGCAGAAAATGTTGCAGCAGTCAGTTTTGGTTTCCTTCATCGCATTCGCGAGTGGGTTCTCGCGTTCGCGAAGATGAGCTGGGACTGGAGGGAAAGTTTGGCCTTCTCGTTCGCGAGAGGGACTCCGCGTTCGCGAAGAGGCTGGATGGTTTTGTTTTGCTTTCATAATTGGGCTTCGCATTCGCGGAAGAGGAATTGGCCTAGTGGAGTTTTGTGCATCGCGTTCGCGTGGTGCCCGTTGCGTTCGCGAAGGTTCATCTATTCAAAAGAACGCGTTCGCGGAGTAAGGTCCGCGTTCGCGAAATTTCATGAATTCATCCTTTAATTTCAGAAATTGTATGAAAATTGGGGAAAAGTTCTTAGACAAAAAATTAAGTTTTGATTGGAAATTTGACATCGGATTTGGATATTTTTGGTATGATTAGACTCGTGAGAGTGTGACGATTCTGAAATCATAAATTTTACCTGATTCCGAGACGTTGGACCGAGGGGCGTTTTGGTCATTTTTACATAATTTTGCGTATTAGCTTCAAATTTAATTGTAGAATCAGTTTCTTGAAGTGTTATTTACGTTATGAAACTGAATTGAATGGATTTGGGCCATTTGGAGTCGAGTACTCGTGGCAAGAGCGTGGTTTTGGATTGATTATTGAGCCGGTTCGAGGTAAGTGGCTGGTCTAACCTTGTGTGGGGGACCTTCACCTTAGGATTGGTATGTTTGGTAATTAAAATGCCTTGTACGTGAGGTGATGAGTGCGTACTTGTGCTAATTGTTGGAAATCCGATTTTCTTTAAGTAATTACTAGTATATATCCTTTTCTGATTCTATTACATGCACTATTAAGCCTGTTGTTAGTTTAGGAAAGCATGCCTAAGTGACTTAATTGTTTTATATGATTCAGCCTGCCTTATTTGAATTCTGTGCAGCATCCTAGGCTAGAATCACTTATTGCCTTAATATGAAATTTTGCCATTTCTTTATATCTTCCTATTGCTGTTGTTGCTGTGTATTTATTTTGGGACTACGGATGTGGGATTCTGTAGCTCCCCCTTGTCTGTTTACTTTGGGACTACGGGTTAGATTCCCGGTAGAATCCCCTGCATATTTACTTTGGGACTACAGGTTAGATTCCTAGTAGATCCCCCTATACAGTTATATGGAACTACGGGAATGCACCCGTAGATTCCCCCAATACTGGGTATTTACATTTGGGACTATGGAATGGGATTCTGGTAGATCCCCGCGCACTATGAGTTGGACTATGGGACGGGATCCCGGGAGCTCCACTGGATATGTATATATTGGACTACAGGACGGTATCCTGGGAGATCCCCGATTGTCATTATTGGTACTGAGCTGTAATTCCTTTCCATGTTTACCTTATTTTCCGTATAGTTGTTGTTGTCCTGTACATCCTGTGTTATTTTACTACCGTACTTATTTATCCTGCTCTGTTCTATACTGTTGATCTTTATATTTTACTTGACCTCAGTAGGGCCCTGACCTTCCTCGTCACTACCCAACCGAGGTTAGGCTTGGCACTTACTGAGTACCGTTGTGGTGTACTCATGCCCCATCTGCGCATGTTTTTCAGTTGCAAATCCAGGTACCGCTAGTCAGGCCTACCATCCTTGAGAGAGGCGACTTCTTAGAGACTTTGAGGTACATCTGCCGTGTCCGCAGACCGAGAAGTCCCTTTCTATTCATGCTTTTAGTATTTAGCCCTTTTGTAACTGTTCTTATTAGACCAAATTCCGAAGTTAGAGCTATGTAGTATTTCTTTTTCTTAACTTGTGATTCGTGGGTTTCCGGGCCTTGGATTTAGATATTGGTTTTGAGATCTATATAAATATGGTGCATGTCGAGCGACACATTTAACATTGTTATTGCCTTATTTCTGTTTTTAAATTGTTTTACTTCCGCAAGTTTTGGTTATCTTCTGCAAGTTTAGGCTTACCTAGTCGTTGAGACTAGGTGCCATCATGATGGTTCATGGAGGTGAACCGGGGTCGTGACAAATTGGTATCAGAGCTCTAGGTTCATAGGAGTCACGGATCACAAGCCTGTTTATTAGAGTCTCACTAATCGATACAAAGACGTCTGTACTTATCTACGAGAGGCTATGTAACAGTTAGGAAAATTTCCACTTTATTTGATTTCCTTGTCGTGCGATATTTTGAAATCACAATTCTAAACTTTTGTCTTCTATTCTCTCATAGACGGTGATGACACGTGCTACTCGAGATGATCAGGCATCCATGCCCCCTACTGCAGCCGTCAGAGGCCGGGGCCGGGGTAGAGGCCAAGGACGCACACATGGTGCATCCACAGCACCTACACGAGCTGCCTCCAAGGTACCACCAACAGATCTAGCCGGATTCCAGGCACCTGACACGCCTACTGCTACTACCACTCCAGCTCTTCAAGAGACTTTGGAACAATTCATGAGCATGTACACCACCTTAGCTCAAGAAGGGTTGCTTCCTCTTGCTGCAACTACGTCTCAGGCTGGGGGAGGAGCATAGACTCCCGCCGCCCGCACCCCTGAGCAGCGAGTGCATGTTGAGCAAGTCCTTGAGATTATTCCTGTGCCGCCTGCAGTGCCAGTTCAGCCCGAGGATAGGGCAACGACTTCCAAGGATGAGCAGTTGAGTCTTGAGAGGTTCAAGAAGTACAAGCCCTTATATTTAGTGGTCTAGCATCGGAGGATGCTCTGAGATTTCTTGATGAGTGTTACCGCATTCTCCGTACCATGGGTATCTCAGGATCGAGTGGGGTTTCTTTCCCTACCTTTCAGCTTCGAGGAGCCGCCTATAATGGTGGCGCACCTATGAGTTAGATAGTCTAGATGAGGCTGCTTCACTGACTTGGACTTAGTTTTCAGATCTGTTCCTGAGAGAGTATGTTCCTCAGAGCCTCAGGGATTCATGGCGCGCAGAGTTTGAGCATTTGTGCCAGGGTGCTATGACTATCTCAGAGTATGCTGTTCGTTACACCAGTTTGGCAAGGCATGCACCAGCCTTGGTTTCTACTGTCTGCGAGAGGGTTTGCTAGTTTATTGAGGGCCTTATTCCCAGCATCAGATCTAGCATGGCTCGTGAGTTGGAGATGTATATTTCTTATCAGCAGGTGGTGAACATTGCTAGGAGGATCGAGGGTATGCATGCTAGGGAGAGAGAGAGGAGAGGGAGGCTAAGAGGTCTTGAGAGTCGGGCCATTATTCTGGTGCCCGTAACCTAGCTGCAGGTCATCACGGTAGGGGTTATATGAGTCGCCCTGTTCATTCAGCTCTTCCGGCAGCCAGTAGTGCTCCAACTCCTCCTAGACCTCAGGAGCCTTATTATGCACCACCGATATCTAGCATGCCTCCTATGTGGGGTGCTTTCAGAGGTCAGTCCAGCAGACCTAGCCCAAGCCAGTCACAGCCGCCACATTCTCCTAGAGCTTGTTTTGAGTGTGGTAACACACGTCATATGGTTAGGGATTTCCCCAAACTTGGGAAGGGTGCACCTCCACAGACTTCTCAGCCACAGCGTGCCCCGTAGATTTCTCAGGCTATGGTTAGAGCTCCAATTGCTATCCCACCTGCTCAGCCAGCTAGAGTTGGAGGTCGGGAGGGGGGGATAGAGGCCAGACTAGATACTATGCCTTTCCTGCCCGTACCGAGGCTGTTGCCTCCGATTCTGCCATCATAGGTAAAATATTGGTTTGCTCCGCATTTGGGTATATCTCGGGATTCTTTGAGTTCCCCTGTTTATGTTTCTACTCATGTGGGAGATTCTCTTGCTGTGGACCGCGTTTATTGGTCGTGTTTGGTTGCTCTTAGTGGTTTTGAGACCAGAGCCGATTTATTGTTACTCAGTATGGTTGACTTTGATATTATGTTGGGCATGGATTGGTTGTCGCCCCATTATGCTATTCTTGATTTTCACGCCAAAACTGTGACGCTGGCTATGCCAAGTATACCACGTGTTGAGTGGAGGGGTACTTTAGATCACACTCCTAGTAGAGTTATTTCTTTTCTTAATGCTCAGCATATGGTTGAGAAGGGGTGTGATGCGTATTTAGCTTATGTGAGAGATGTCAGTATTGATATCCCTTTAGTTGATTCAGTTCCAGTAGTACGGTATTTTCCCGATGTGTTTCCAGCTGATCTTCCAGGCATGTCGCCTAATAGATATATTGATTTTGGTATTGATCTGTTGTCGGGCACTCATCCTATTTCTATTCCTCCGTATCGTATGGCTCCTCCTGAGTTGAAGGATCAGTTACAGGAATTACTTGATAAGGGTTTTATTCGGCCTAGTGTATCACCTTGGGGTGCTCCTGTCTTGTTTGTGAAGAAAAAGGATGGTTCTATGCGTATGTGTATTGATTATTGCCAGTTGAACAAATTTACAGTTAAGATCCATTATCCTTTGCCTCATATTGATGATTTGTTTGACCAGCTTCAGGGCACACAAGTGTTTTCTAAGATTGATTTGCGCTCAGGTTACCATCAATTGAAGATTCGGGAGCCAGATATCCCGAAGACTACTTTCAAGACTCGGTATGGTCATTATGAGTTCTTTGTTATGTCATTTGGGCTGACCAATGCCCAATCAGCCTTTATGTATTTGATGCACAGTGTGTTCCGACCGTATCTTGACTTATTCGTCATTGTCTTTATTTATTCTACTGTATTCCCGGAGTCGGGAAGATTTTGAGCAGCACCTGAGGACAGTGCTTCAGACTTTGAGAGAGAAGAAGGTATATGCTAAATTCTCAAAATGTGAGTTTTGGTTGGATTCAGTGGCATTCTTAGGCCACGTGGTATCGAGTGAGGGTATTCAGGCAGATCCAAAGAAGATAGAGGTCGTGTAGAGTTTGCCTAGACCATCCTCAGCTACCGAGATCCGCAGTTTCCTTGGTTTGGCTAGCTACTACCGTCATTTTGTAGAGGGGTTTTCATCGATTGCAGCCCTTTTGACCAGGTTGACCCAAAAAGGTGCTCCGTTTCAGTGGACAGAGGAGTGTGAGGCGAGCTTTCAGAAGCTCAAGACAGCTTTGACCACAGCCCCAATTTTGATACTGCCTATAGGTTCGGGGTCTTATACGGTCTATTGTGATGCCTCGAGGGTTGGCCTTAGAGCGGTGTTGATGCAGGACGGTAGGGTGATTGCCTATGCATCCATATAGTTGAAGATACATGAGAAGAACTACCCTGTTCATGACCTAAATTAGCTGCCATTGTTCACGCCTTGAAGATTTGGTGCCATTACTTATACGGTGTTCCCTGTGAGATTTATACTAACCATAGGAGCTTGCAGCACTTGTTCAAGCAAAAGGATCTAAATTTGCGCCAGAGGAGGTGGTTAGAGTTGCTAAAAGACTATGATATCACTATTTTGTATCACCCAGGCAAGGCCAATGTGGTGGTTGATGCTTTGAGTCTCCGGGCAGAGAGCCTAGGGAGTTTTGCTTATTTACCAGCATTGGAAAGGCCTATGGCGATGGATGTTCAGGTCTTAGCTAGCCAGTTTGTGAGATTGCATCTTTAGGAGCCCAGACGGGTTCTAGATTTTGTGG
Organism: Nicotiana sylvestris; assembly: GCF_000393655.2. Lineage (NCBI taxonomy): Eukaryota > Viridiplantae > Streptophyta > Magnoliopsida > Solanales > Solanaceae > Nicotiana > Nicotiana sylvestris. Next base: position 131,428,715 of record NC_091058.1, on the reverse strand, counting down.
TTTCTCGGTCTTCCTTATTTGATCGTATCAGGGAGCGGCAGTATGATGACCCTCATTTACTTGTCCTCAAGGACAAGGTTCAGCACGTTGATGCTAGAGATGTGACTATTGGTAATGATGGGGTATTAAGGATGCATGGTCGGATTTGTGTACCCAATGTTGATGGGCTTCGGGAGTTGATTCTGGAGGAGGCCCATAGCTCACAGTATTCCATTCATCCGAGTGCTGCGAAGATGTATTAGGATTTGAGGCAGCACTACTGGTGGAGGCGGATGAAGAATGATATAGTTGGATTTGTAGCTCGGTACCTCAACTGTCAGCAGGTGAAGTTTGAGCACCAGAGACCGGGTGGGTTGCTTCAGCAGATAGAGATTCCGGAATAGAAGTGGGAGCGGATCACCATAGACTTTATAGTTGGGCTCCCACGGACTTTGAGAAAGTTCGATGCTATTTGTGTGATTATGGATCGGCTGACCAAGTCCGCTCATTTTATTCCTGTGGGTACTACTTATTCTTCGGAGCGGTTGGCGGAAATTTATATCCAGGAGATTGTCCGTTTGCATGGTATTCCAGTGTCCATCATCTCAGATAGGGGTACTCAGTTTACATCACAGTTCTGGAGGACCGTTCAACATGAGTTGAGTACTTGGGTGGAGTTGAGTATAACATTTCACCCGTAGACGGACGGGCAGTCCGAGTGCACTATTCAGATTCTTGAGGATATGCTCCGTGCGTTTGTGATTGAGTTTGAAGGGTCTTGGGATCACCTCTTTCCATTGGCGGAGTTTTCTTACAACAACAGTTACCAGTCTAGCATTCAGATGGCACCGTATGAGGCTTTATATGGTAGGCAGTGTAGATCTCCGGTGAGTTGGTTTGAGCCGGGTGAGGCTAGACTATTGGGCACAGATTTAGTTCAGGATGCTTTGGAGAAGGTTAAGGTGATTTAGGATAGACCCTGTACAGCCCAGTCCAGACAAAAGAGTTACGCGGACCGGAAGGTTCCTGATGTTTCCTATATTGTTGGAGAGCGGGTTCTGCTTCGGGTTTCGCCTATGAAGGGCGTCATGAGATTTGGGAAGAAGGAAAAGTTGAGTCCGAGGTTTATTGGCCCTTTTGAGATATTGAGGCGTGTTGGGGAGGTTGCTTATGAGCTTGCCTTACCTCCCATCTTGGCTGGAGTTCATCCGGTATTTCATGTTTCGATGCTCCGGAGGTATCACGGTGACCCGTCGCACGTGTTGGATTTCAGTTCAGTCCAGTTGGACAAGGATCTATCTTATGTTGAGGAGCTAGTGGCAATATTGGACATGTAGGTTAGAAAGTTGAGGTCAAAGAACATTGCATCAGTGAAGGTTCAGTGGCAGGGTTAGCCGGTCGAGGGGGCGACCTGGGAGATCGAGCAGGATATGCGCAGCCGTTACCCTCATCTTTTCACTACTTCAGGTATGTCTCTATGCTCGTTCGAGGACGAACAAATATTTAAGTGTAGGAGGATGTGACGACCCGACCGGTTGTCTTAAGAATTAACACCCCGATTCCCTATTAACTGCTTTTCCCGAGTCTATTTATGCTATTTTGATTTGCCGGGATGTTCAGTTTTAAGTTTCGGAGAGTTTTGGGACACTTAGTCCCTAAATGAGAGCTTAAGTGTTGGAAAGTTGACCGTAGTTAGAACAGTGTGAAGACGGCTCCAGAATGGAAATTTGATGGTTCTGTTAGCTCCGTTGGGTGATTTCGGGGTTAGGAGCGTGTTCGGATTGTGTTTTGGAGGTCCGTAGCTAATTTAGGCTTGAAATGCCGAAAGTTGAATTTTGGAAGTTTCCGATTCGATAATGAGATTTTGATTCGAGGGTCGGAATGGAATTCCGAGAGTTGCAGTAGTTCCGTTATGTCATTTGGGATGTGTGTGCAAAATTTCAGGTTATTCGGACGAGGTTTGGTAGACCTTTTGATTGAAAGTGTGTTTTTAGAGATTTTGGAAATTTTAAGCTTGAATCTGATAAAAAGTAGGTGTTTTGATGTTGTTTTGAGCATTTCGAAGGTTGAAACAAGTTTGAATGATGTTTTAAGATTGGTTGGAAGGTTTGGTTGAGGTCCCGGGGGCCTCGGGTGTGTTTCGGATGCTCAACGGGTCATTTTTGGAACTTAGGAAATTGCAGAAAATGTTGCAGCAGTCAGTTCTGGTTTCCTTCATCGCGTTCACGAGTGGGTTCTCACGTTCGCGAAGAGGAGCTGGGACTGGGGGGAATGTTTGGCCTTCGCGTTCGCGAGAGGGACTCCGCATTCTCGAAGAGGCTGGATGGTTGTGTTATGCGTTCGGGATTGGGCTTCACGTTCGCGGAAGAGGAATTGGCCCAGTGGAGTTTTGTACATCGCGTTCGCGTGGTGCCCGTCGCGTTCGCGAAGGTTAGTCTGTGCAAAACATTGCATTCGCGGAGTAAGGGACGAGTTCGCGAAGAAGAAAAAATGGTCAAAGTAATTTTGTGCTTCGCGAATGCGAGGCTTTGACCGCGTTCGCGAAGAAGGAATTTTCTAGGGAAATATAAGATTTCAAAATCGAGGGTTTAGCCATTTTTATCAAAACTTAAGCTTGGGAGCTCGGATTTGAGCGAGATTTTCAGAGATTTTCAGAGATATCGATTGGGTAACGATTCATAACTCATTTTTGCTTGTAACCCATTAATCTAAACATAAATTCATCCTTTAATTTCAGAATTTGTATGAAAATTGGGGAAAAGTTCTTAGACCAAGAAATTGAATTTTGATTGGGAATTTGACATCGGATTTTAATAATTTTGGTATGGTTAGACTCGTGAGAGTATGAGGATTCTGAAACCATAAATTTTACCCGATTCCGAGACGTGAGCCCGAGGGGTATTTTGGTCATTTTTACATAATTTCGCGTATTAGCTTAGAATTTAATTGTAGAATCAGTTATTTGAAGTGTTATTTTACGTTATAAAACTGAATTGAATAGATTTGGGCCATTTGTAGTCGAGTACTCGTGGCAAGAACATGGTTTATGATTGATTATTGAGTCGGTTCGAGGTAAATGACTGGTCTAATCTTGTGTGGGGGACCTTCCCCTTAGGATTGGTATGTTTGATAATTGAAATGCCTTGTACATGAGGTGACAAGTGTGTACTTGTGCTAATTGTTGGAAATCCGATTTTCTTTAAGTAATTACTAGTATGTTTCCTTTCCTGTTTCTATTACTTGCACTATTAAGCCTGTTTTTAGCTTAAGAAAGCATGTCTAAGTGACTTAATTGTTTTATTTGATTCAACCTGCCTTACTTTAATTCTGTGCAGCATGCTAGGCTAGAATCACTTATTGCCTTAATATGAAATTTTGCCATTTCTGTATATCTTCCAGCTGCTGCTGTGTATTTATTTTGGGACTATGGATGTGGGATTCCGGTAGCTACCCCTTGTCTGTTTACTTTTGGACTACGGGTTAGATTCCTGGTAGATCTCCCTGCACATTTACTTTGGGACTACGAGTTAGATTCCCGATAGATCCCCCTGCATAGTTATATGGAACTATGGGAATGCACTAGGTAGATTCCCCCAGTACTAGGTATTTACATTTGGGACTGCGGAATAGGATTCTGGTAGATCCCCGCGCACTATGAGTTGGACTATGGGACGTGATCCCTGGAGCTCCACTGGATATGTACATATGGGACTACAGGACTGTATCCTGGGAGATCCCCGATTGTCATTATTGGTACTGAGCTGTAATTCCTTTCCATGTTTACCTTGTTTTCTGTATAGTTGTTGCTGTCCTGGACATCCTGTGTTATTTTACTGCCATACTTATTATATTGTTCTGTTCTATACTGTTGATCTTTATATTTTACTTGACCTCAGTAGGTCCCTGACCTTCCTCGTCACTACCCAAGTAAAGTTAGGATTGGCACTTACTGAGTACCGCTGTGGTGTACTCATGCCCCTTCTGCGCATGTGTTTCATGTGCAGATCCAGGTACCGCTACTCAGGCCTACCATCCTTGAGAGAGGTGACTGCTTAGAGACTTTGAGGTACATCTGCCGTATCCGCAGACCGAGAAGTCCCTTTCTATTCATGCTTTTAGTATTTAGCTCTTCTGTACTTCTGTTCTTATTAGACAAAATTCCGGAGTTAGAACTATCTAGTATTTCTTTTTCTTAGCTTGTGATTCGTGGATTTTCGGGTCTTGGATTTAGATATTGATTTTGAGATCTATATAAATATGGTTCATGCCGAGCGACACATTTAACACTGTTATTGCCTTATTTCTATTTTTAAATTGTTTTACTTCCATAAGTTTTGGTTATCTTCCGCAAGTTTATGCTTACCTAGTCATAGAGACTAGGTGTCGTCATGATGGTTCACGGAGGGCGAACCGGGGTCGTGACAACTAGTACTATAAGTATGACAAAGAACCCTTTTCATCATAAGAGGAATAAGCACATAGATGTTAGACACCACTTCTTAACATATAACTATGAGAAAGGATTGATCTCCATAGAATTCTGTGCTACTGATAAATAAATTGCTGACATCTTCACTAAAGCACTGAGAGGAACAGGTTGAAATTAGGGATGATAAATAAATTACTGACATCTTCATTCGCCTTCTTCTCTAAAATTCTAACTCACCAATTCCCTCAAGAACCAGCGATCATGACAAACCCACAAGACAATCCTGGAACTCCACCACAACCTTCCGATTCATCTAACCCTCCTCCTAGAATACCCTACCGTAGTCCCAAAGTAAGCATACAGGGTGATCTCTCGGAATACCATTCTGTAGTCCCAAAGTAAACATACAACAACAACAAGAAGAGTACACAATTCAATTCAAGTTTCATACCAAGGTAAAATAGGTATTTCTAACCTATCATGCTGCACGTAATCCAAATAAGGCAGTTTGAGCAAGTAAGGTAATTAAGTCAATTAGACATGCTTTCCTAAGCTAACAACAGGCTTAAATTGCAAGTAGTATAAACAAAAAAAGAAATATACTAGTAATTACTTAATGAAAATCGAATTTTTTAACAATTAGCACAAGTAACGCACTTGTCACCTCACGTACAAGGCATTTCAATTATCAATAATACCAAATCCTAAGGGGAGTTTCCCCCACACAAGGTTAGGCAAGCCACTTACCACGAACCGACTCAATAATCAACCCGAAACCACGTTCTTGCCACGAGTACTTGACTCCAAATGGCCCAAATCTATTCAATTCAATTGCATAATGTAAATAACACTTCAAGTAGCTGATTCTACAAATAAATTCTAAGCTAATACGCGAAATTAGGTAAAATGACCAAAACGCCCCTCGGGCCCACATCTCGGAATCGGGTAAAATTTATATTTTTAGAATCCTCATACTCTCACTAGTCTATACATATCAAGAACACTAAAATCGGAGTTCAATTGGCCCCTCAAATACCCATTTTAATGTCTTTTAATCTCAAGCCCTAATTACCCATTATACACTTATTTTTTCCTAATTTTTCGCTACTAATTAGACCTTTAATCACATATAAACGAGTTATGAAGTCAAGAATATTACCTCCAAGTGATTCCCTTTTGGTTTCCTAAAAAATCTCCCACAAAAGCTTCAATTCCGTTCAAAAATGGTGGAAAAATGAAGAAGGGTCGCAGATTGGCTATTTAAATACTACCCAGTCATTCCTTCTTCGCGAACGTGGAAGGATCCTCGCATTCGCGAAGTACAACTTCGCTTGGGTTCAGCTTCCTTAATCGCGAACGCGATTCCCAAGTCGCGAACGCGATGCAACATCTCCTCTAACTTCGCGAATGCGGGAGAACTTTTGCGAACGTGAAGCATTAAAGTTCCCCTAGCCCAAGCTCCTCTTTGCGAACGTGAGACCCTACTCGCGAACATGAAGAAGGAAACTAGAACTGGGCTGCTGCAATTTTTCTGCAATTCCAACAAGTTCCAAAATGACCCGTTGAGCATCCGAAACACACCCGCCCCCGGGATCTCAACCAAACATGCCAACCAATCCTAAAACATCATTCAAACTTGTTCCAATCTTCGAAATGCTCAAAACAACATCAAAACACAAACTTTACATCAGATTCAAGCTTAAGAATTCCAAAAACTCTCAAATTATGCTTTCGATCAAAAATTCTATCAAACCTCGTCCGAATGACCTGCAATTTTACAAGCACGTCACATTCAACACTATAGAGCTACTCCAACTTCCGGAATCCCATTCCGACCCTGATATTAAAATCTCACTATCGAACCGAAAACTTCAAAAATTCGCCTTTCGGCATTTCAAGCCTAAATTAGCTACGGATCTCCAAAATACAATCCGAACACACCCGTAAGCCCAAAATCACCCAACAGAGCTAACAGAACCAATGGCATTCCATTCCGAGGACGTCTTCACACTGCTCCGACTACAGTTAATTTCTAAAACTTAAACTCTCATTTAGGGACTAAGTGTCCCAAAACTTTCCGAAACTCAAAACCAAACATCCCAGCAAATCGAAATAGCAGAAACGCACATAGGAAAAGCAGTTAATGGGGGATCGGGGCGCAAATTCTTAAAACGACTAGCCGGATCGTTACATCCTTTGTCTACAAAGCCTCAAATATTAATTGACATCAAACGGGATAGGGTACCGGCCTACCCGTAAGTCTATAGCAAAATTCTGAAACAATGACTCATAGACTTAGCTGCACACCGAATGAGGTAGAGTCTTACCGATCATTCGCTGAATGTCAATATCGTCTACTATGACGGCTCGTCAAACTGATTGTCTATACCTGCAGGCATGAATACAACGTCCTCAACAAAAGGACGTTAGTACGAATAATGTACTGAGTATGTAAGGCATGTAAATAAATATATAAAGAGCATGGAAGAAACATGGAGTAAAAGACTCAACCTGTAAGTCTAGATAGCTCAGTAAATTATGAAATACTTATAGTGTCATGCATATGCATATGAATGTTATGTCGTGCATAGGTACATGTGTTCATCACATCATTAAACCTCAGAGGGCATCCCATCATATCATCTTGGCCACTGTGGGCAAAATCATCAATGTATACCAGCTGATTAGGTGTAGGTGTGTATATAACGACGTAACTTTTTTTTATATCCCATATACATATAATATACATATATATGCGTATATAACGCCATCCAGTCATGGGTCAATGTACACGTATAACTGAATGCAATGCATGAGAAGTATGTCAATAAAATATCTCAGAATGTCATAAGACCATTATGCCTTTGAGTTATATCACGAAGTAAACTTTTTTCAACTTACATAATTTTTCTAAGACCCATGAACAGACGATAGAATAATAAGACTTATGGGATAATAAGAATATACACATCTATTTTTATTTTTTTTTAAATAAAAGAGGTTGTTAATGAATCTCATTATCAAGTTTCATTTTAGAATTTGAATGCATCCTGATTGCACCTCAAAAGAAGAACAAAATACAAGAAGATGTTGTTCACCTAATTGAATAGTTCATAAATCATGATAAGAATCTAGGTTTCTTGCAATAGTTTCTCAGCAACATTGAAATGTAAGGCAACAAAACTGGAAAAACTGAAGAAAAGATAATAAGGAAGAGAGCAATTCCCCGGTTAGGTGTTATGGCAGACATCACAATACCATAGGTTGCTGTCAAGGCAACAAGTGAGACTTGCAGTTTCAATTGCAAAATTTATCGTGTGAAGGGACACATAAAATCCAACGGAGTTGAAAACCAAGACCAAGCCGTAGGAAATTGGATTGTTTGTTGACCAAAGCATGTCATTCTCCCATAAATTATATATAGCTTTTGATTACTTAACATACTTAGACATGTTTGAATATCACTTTATAGGAATGAATAATGTAAATATCTTTAACTGCTAAGAGTAGAATCCCTTATCGAATATCATTACGTTTACGTATCGTTACTTGGATCATGCCAAAAGAAGGAAGGGAGAACCTTAACATACCAGGTGTAGGAAAACATACGTGTCATATTCTTGAGAAGAATTACACCGTACTCCCTTAAAATTGCAAAATCTCACGTTGCTTTAAATACAATGAAATCTCTGTTTGAATTATTGAAGATCCGTACCCTTCTACGTTAGCTTCAGATCCGCACTATTTCCCGAATTATTTCTTGAATGCATATCAAAGGTTTGCAGTGACACACGAAATGTGCATCTCATTTAGAGTGGTTTTATTGAATTTTCAACAAAGTGAGATATTAGACGCTCAATCTTTTGTAGGTTTCTTCATTTTAGTTGTATCTTTCTTGCTAGGGAAGTGGAAATGGAAAAGAAGGCTCGTACGGACATTGACTACTATTTGTTTGTAATATTGATTGTTGACAGTGGAAATGGATTGCATGCAAGATCACAGGTGTTGGCATTGAACGAGCTTGTCTTCCTTTTGTTTGACAATCCATTAATCCAAAAGAAGAACAAAATACAAGAAGATGTTGTTCAACTAATTAAATAGTTCATAAATCATGATAAGAATCTAGGTTTCTTGCAATAGTTTCTCAGCAACATTGAAATGTAAGGCAACAAAACTGGAAAAACTGAAGAAAAGATAATAAAGAAGAGAGCAATTCCCCGGTTAGGTGCTATGGCAGACATCACAATACCATAGGTTGTTGTCAAGGCAACAAGTGAGACTTGCAGTTTCAATTGCAAAATTTATCGTGTGAAGGGACACATAAAATCCGATGGAGTTGAAAACCAAGACCAAGCTGTAGGAAATTGGATTGTTTGTTGACCAAAGCATGTCATTCTCCCATAAATTATATATAGCTTTTGATTATTTAACATATTTAGACATGCTTGAATATTATTTTATAGGAATGAACAATGTAGATATCCTTAACTGCTAAAAGTAAAACCACTTATGAAATATCATTACGTTTACGTATCGTTACTTGGATCATGCCAAAAGAAGGAAAGGATAACCTTAACATACCTGAAGTAGGGCAACATCCGTGTGATATTCTTGAGAGGAATTAGACCGTACTCCCTTAAAATGACAAAATCTCACGTTGCATTAGATACTATGAAATCTATATTTGAATTATTGAAGATCCGTACCCTTCTGCGTTAGCTTCAGATCCACACTATTTCCCGAATTATTTCTTGAATGCATATCAAAGGTTTGCAGTGACACACGAAATGTGCATCTCATTTAGAGTTGTTTTATTGAATTTTCAACAAAGTGAGATATTAGACGCTCAATCTTTTGTAGGTTTCTTCATTTTAGTTGTATCTTTCTTGCTAGGGAAGTGGAAATGGAAAAGAAGGCTCATACGGACATTGACTACTATTTGTTTGTAATATTGATTGTTGACAGTGGAAATGGATTGCATGCAGGATCACAGGTGTTGGCATTGAACGAGCTTGTCTTCATTTTGTTTGACAATCCATTAATCCAATGTATGGCTGTCCAACGGGACGGGACTCCCGTCCCGTCTCGCGTTTCGTCCCGGTCCTGTCCCGTCCCGTTCCGCTTCAAGTTAAATGGGATGGGCCAATGTTAAACGGGACACGGAATGGGACGGGACGATCATTTCGTCCCGTTTGTCCCGTCCCGTCCCGTCCCGTCAGTTTTTTTTTTTAAATAACTAGCCGTTGGGCAACGGCTTAAATTGCAAAAATAGCCGTTGCCAACGGTCCAAACAACCCCTACCCCCCCGAAAACCCCCTACTCCCCCCTAAACTTTTAATATAACCCCTAAGTTTATTAAATTATATTTTGGCCCTATTTTCTACTATAAATACCCCCATTCTTCTTCATTTTTTCCCACAAAAATCAATCTTCTCTCTCAAATCTCTTACATTCTAATATTCTATCTATATTCTATATTATTCTCTCAATTTTGTTACTATCAAGTATCAACTATCAACTATCAACTATCAAGTGATAACTTTCAAGTTTCAATTTTCAAGTATTTGGGCAAATTTTTTGGAGCAACTTTCAAGCTTCAAATGAATTCGTCAAGTATTTGGAGCAATATTTTGGGAAATTTCTTCAAGTATTTGTGTGTTTAATATTTGTGTTAGTTTTTTTAATTTAATTTCGTATTTAAATTATGCCACCTAAAAATGTATTTGGTATTTTTAAAAAAAACAGTAAAAAAATAGTAAAAGTGAAAGTAGTAGTAATCCTAATCCTAACCCTTCTCCTAGACCTAGAATTAGAAAGCATATTGATGAAATGACTTATGTTGATGAAACTTCATTTTCCCAACCCCCCACATTTTATGATGTTCATGTCGGAGAACAATTAGATCATGAAACTTTACAAAGACAATTTGACAATGATATTTTTTTTAGGATGAAGAAAATGAGGAAGAAGAATTAGATGAAACACCCACTAGTCCCGCAACACAAGCTCCAACTCAGAGTCAATCTCAATCTGGAGCTTTACCCCCTGTACCCCCTGTAAGGGGTAAGCCTAAGGCTGAACGTCCCAAATCATCACTTGTATGAAAATTTTTTAAACATGATAAAGTCAATCATTGTGCTATATATGAAAAATGTAAGCAAGTATTTGCACACACAACAAGTGGTGGGATGGGGGGTTTAAGTAGACACTTAATAAGGGATCACAAATCTTTATGGATACAAGCTATCATAAAAGCCGGAAAAATTATAGATCCTACCATCAGTACTGACACTCCTAGCGGATCTGGTTCTAATCAAATTCAACAACAACTTGACCCTGCTTCTGGTCATGTTTTACGCAAATATAACAAAGATAGAGATCGTGAGAACTTAGCAAAAATGGTGGCTGTCTGTGGCTTACCTTTTACTTTCCCTTCTCACTCTGCTTTTGTGCATTATATACAAGAAACATATAACCTTGCTTTTCAAGGTTTTCCTAAGACCACGGTTAGAAATGATGTTTTTAAATTTCAAACCGAATATCTTCAGTTTTTAAATTTCAAACGGGGGGTTTAAGTGGACACATTAATAAAGTTTTAACTATCACCTTAGATAATGCTTCTTCTAACACAACCGCAGCAAATAACTTAAAATCTAGACTTTGTCCAATTAATCCAACAATTTTTCATGTTAGATGTGCATGTCATATTTTTAACTTGGTTGTAAAAGATGGTCTTAATTTATTTTCTGATGCTTGTAGTAAAATACAACATGCTTGTGGCTATATTTTTCGTGCTCATAAACAAAGTAGAATTCGTGAATTTGCTCAACAATGTGCTAGTGCTAACCTTCCATTTAGAAAAGTTCCAAAAGATGTTTGTACTAGGTGGAATTCTACTTATGAAATGCTTAAAGTTGCTTATGATTATCGGGTGCCTATCCAAAAAGTATTTAATATGCATAATGCTCACCCTGTGGATCAAAATGTTGATTCTGATTGGGATGAGATCAGAGAGCTTACTAAATTTTTAGAAAAATTTTATTATGCTACAAAATAATTTTCTGGTATATATTATCCTACTGTTACACAAATATTGTGGTATATTTGTGGAATTTCTGTTGTATTTGGTAAGTATAAAAAAATTCCAACTTATGCACCGGCCATTAAAGAAATAATTTTAAAATTTAAAAAGTATTTTTTCCCTATTCCCGAAGTTTATTTAATTTCTACTCTACTTAACCCATCTTTAAAACTAAGAGGTGCAAAGGGACTTGTTCGTAAAATTTATGAGAATTTAGAAATTCAAGAAAATGAACAACCATCTCTCGAAAACTGCCAAGCTAGCATATATTCTTATGCTAGATCAATGTTTGATAAATATAAATCTATGGATACAACTGGTTGTGAAACTGCTCCTTCTACTTCTAAGTCTAGAGCAGAAGTTTTATGGGAAGATATGGATGATATAACAGGTTTTGATTCCTCTATTGATGATGAACTTGATTCTTATCTTAATCAAGGATTGGAAAATATTAAAGACGAAGAAGGCAAGGAACAACTTTTGTCATGGTGGAGGGAGCGTGGCAAGGCTTTTCCAACACTTTCAATTATGGTCCGAGATATCCTGGCTATTCAAGCATCATCAGTAGCATCAAAGAGTGCTTTTAGCGCGACAAGATTTCAAATTGGAGATCATAGACATTCATTAGCGGAGGACAGTCTAGAGATTTCCGTATTATTCAGAGATTGGATTAATGCAGAAAGAAGAAATCTTGGTTTTGAAAAATTAACCACTAGGGAAGAAGAAGAATACAATGAGATACTAACCACTGGGAGCGATGACGACATGGAGCTCATGGAACATCAATCAACATTGCCAATTCCAGCAGAATGTCCGAGAGATATTATTGATAAGTTACAAAGAAGCTATATAGGAGCTTACACATATTAGTATGATAATTTGTAATTGCCTACTAAGAGGCCTAGTTCAAACAGAACCCTTCCTAGAAGGTGGCTGCGTAGATTAGGTGCTCTTCAAAAGAATTATATTTGTATTTGAGATTTGAAAGTTCTATTAATAAAATAAAAGGCTCTAAGCGTTGAATTTTATTTATGAATTGTCTTGGTTACTTAATAGTTAATACTTTGAAATTATATTAAATAAATTATAACTCTATTATAAATTTATAATTACTAGAATATTTCATTACAAGTCCTTTGTTTTAATATTTTATAATTCTTTACTTAGTTTTCTAATTTTCATTTTAACATAGTACATTTAAGTTTATTAAATAAGTCAAAAATCTAGCCGTTGCAAACTTTAAAAACATAGTAAATTTCAAAAACTAGACGTTTTTTTTTAAAAAAAAATACACTTAAGGCCCACGAACCCGTCCCGTTCCGTCCCGTCCCATCCCGTCCCATCCCGTTTGTTAGCGGGATGGGATGGGACGCACGTTTCGTCCCGTTTGTCCCGTCCCGCCTCCATCCCGCTTAAATGTCGTCCCGTCCCGTCCCATCCCGTTAATTTGGTCCCGTCCCGTCTCGTCCCCTCCCGTTGGACAGCCATAATCCAATGTGACTATGAGTCATATGTTTTGGTAGTGGCTTGCTGCTACGTGGGGTGGGGTGAGGTTTAATTTTATCCCTTTAACTTATTAATTAACTAGGTAATGGCCATTACTCGATAATTAACCAATTATCCACGTAATTAAAAATTATCTCAAGTTACTTAAAATATTACTCACTTTTAATACACTTTATATATCATACTATAATATACTTTACTATCATGGTCATGTGGTACCATATAAAATCAATGCATACACTATTGTTTCATTAAAACATCAATATAAAAAATACATATATTTTCTCAATATATATATATATATATATATATATATATATATATATATATATTTTCTCAACTTCTAATTTTCCTAATCTCATATAGAGTAAAAAAATTCGTACGCTTAATTCTTAAAATGGTAAAAAAGATAACCTTCTTTTCTTTGTGAAAAAATAATAATTCATATCTTTACAATAAAGAAAATATCATAAACTTTTCTCATATTATGTGTATAATTTAAAACATATTCGAAAGTAGTAATATTAATAACTAGATAAATTTATATTTTTCAAATTATTATTTTTACAAAAATGTTCCACTCAACATACCATATATATATATAACGGTATCAAGGTTGTTAAACTTACGGGGTGTAACACTAAGAACACTTCATGTTGGTAATCAAAAAGTTAAATTATATTCATTTATATAAAATTATATCTTCTCAATATACAACTAATAGTATTTTAAACATTTATATATTTATGGTAATTAGCAATTATAAGATGAATTTCAAGAAATTTTAGTTTTAGTTTTACCTTTTTATTTTCAGATACTCCTCAAATCATTCTTAATTAGATAGAATAAAAATGATCCAAAGAATGAATAAGCATATGAATATAATTAACCCCAAATATATGTTGTTTATGAGCATTTTGCTTCTCATAGAAAAGAGAAAAATAATTAAAATAGCCTATTAGCTTACCAATTTCATAAGTTTTTAAATATCTTTTATGACCGCGCTTAAATCTACTAGTATGACTTCCTCTCCTCTCTATATGATGCTATGGCAGTGTAGCGACCAAAATGGGGCTCCAGGTCTATAAATAGACCTACTGAGGAAAAGATTAGCAAGCAGCAATCAAAAATCATATACTGTATTTGTTGAACCAAGAAAATCAAGAATACATATTCCTCTGATCGCCTATTCTCCCTCTTTTCTTTTTCTCCTCCTCCTCCTCATTGGGTTCTTTCTCAAAATCTCAAGATTCAAGAATAGTTTTCAAGATAACAATTAACACCAAAGAAGGGATACTCAGCTCCATTGGGAAGCTATCACCCAAGGGCATCCCCAAATTGGATTTGTCATTTCATTAGCCCTAACCTACAATGATTACAAGGAAGTTCAGAACTCAATTATAATTGAGAATATAAGCAAGAGGAGGGATGACTTCATTGTAAATCCCCGCCTAGCAGAACAACAAGATCTCCCTATAGTTAGAGTTACAACCCTCGAGGAATTGGAGGAAGCTAGAGGAAAATATAGAAGAAGGTTTGTCACCCAAGTTGAAAAATCAGTTCATGAAAACACAAGAAGCGCAATCATGATCACCATCAGGTTCAATGACATATCATAACTCGGTAATAATTACAAAATACTACTACAAATGAGAAAAGTAGCAGAGAAATCTATAATGGTTTATCTAAGGCTGCATATATAGCTTAGTAGCTCTTCTTTCAATAAGATTGTATCTTTTTAGGTACACGAGTTAAAAAGGCTTTTACTTTTTACTATCTTTTGGGTATTTTGCCTTGTCAAAATATAAGAGAAAGGGGCCCGGAACCAAAATGATGTCTTTTTGGAACCAAAATAGGTGAAAAAAATAACCGGTGATCTTTTTATATATAGCACATAAAATACATGCACTATACCTTAATGACACGTTTGTCCGTTTAGGTATAACGTATGTATTTCATGCGCTATACCTTTTAATTGATTGACCCACAATAATTGGTGGGTAAAGAGCATAAATTACGTGCGCTATACTAATAGCGCATTTAATAAATGCGCTATATCCACCAATTATTGTACCCCTCACACAGAATATTTGCTTACTTAAAGAGCTGTATTCCTTCTTCAAAAATTCATTCCAAAAAATTCATTCTTCAGGATGCTTTGTATTTTTCTTACTGATTCTAAAATATTTGTTAACTTATTTTTTTCTGCATTTTGCCATAATATCTGAAGAGCGAAAAATTAATGTTGCATTATATTGAGGAGAGGGGGTGAGGTTGTCGTGGAGAATAACTCAGTATACTATAGTTGTTCTCCATAGTGTATTGTTAAGTGGCCACTCACATTTGAGTATGATTGATTGATATCCTTTATATGTAAATGAATGAGTGAGTAAACATTCAGTTACTATTAATGTAACCGGAAGATATCCATATTCGCGTACTCTGCAAGGGATTGCTTGTTATGATGAGTTTAACATCGAAGACGCTGAAATGCTGAAAGATTTTTTGAGGACCCCGGATGAACACCAGGAACTTCTTGTGATAAAAATACTGGAAATGTACGTCAAGTCTAAAATGCTAGAAATGTACATCAAGTCTAAAGACATCCGCAATATTGATGTTCCGCAAAATAAGGATAACCCTCAATCATCTGGTGGTATTTTGAGCAATTTCATCCAAACAGATTATATTTGAAAGAGTCTGTCTAGTTCTAAACTTATCTTCACGGGCAAATAAGGAGCGATGACATAATTTCTCCCTAATTTTATATAATGCACACGCCGAGTGGTAAATTTCAATTTTCCTTGTTCTAGTATGATTTTTTTATATATCATATTCGTACTAACACTCATATCTTCCAAAGCGGGTATCAGCTAGATAGAATTTTACAAGTTATGAACCAACTAACAGTTGGAATATGCCTAATTCTGGTGGTTTGGATCATGTTGGTCCATTTGCGAGTCATTAGCAACTCAATAATGTGTATCATGGGCTATCAACAGATTATGAATTATAAGTTAAGACATAAAGTTAATATATAATATTGGGATAACTTTGAGAAACTCATTATTTTATTGGTTGTGTAGTAAACAAACGAGCAACATGAAGGTTATGTCCTTACTCAGTTGCTCGAAGATGACATATTTAATTAGGATCTGGCAGATGCACAGAGTCAGGAAGACGATAGTAATTATAACAACAATGCTGATAAGTATGGAGATGATATACCCTTCGCTGATGAGGGCAATGATGATGAGGAAACGCGCTTTGCTGATGAGAATGAGAATGAGCAACCTGATTTGACGAGGGAGCACTAATGAGCATACTCCATATATGCAGACTCCACCTGCCATTAGACCAACAGTGTACGAGTCCCACGTGCCTTTTCATTCAAGGGAGATTCCTTACCTTGATCAGTTGCCCATTATACCGGATGTGGATGCCCTCACAAAGTATCTTGATGACATTCGGACATCAATATGGGATGAATCATGACCAAAGGAGTTTTCAAAGAATATGTTTTTTTGCTAATAAAGCGCACCTTAGAAGGGCGATGCTAATTTACAACATAAAACAATATTGTGAGATCGAGGTTCATGAGTTATCTACGCAAGTATATAAGGTTATTTGTCTTTGATGGTTTCAAGGTTGTAAGTGGATGCTGCATGCGAGAAAATTGAAACAAATATGTTGATGGTGGGAAAATACATTGGCAACCACACACGTGATGTGGACACATTCATTGGGAATCATTTTAACTTGAATGCTGACTTGATTTCTCTTGTCTTGACTCCACACATTGAATCGTCCATAAGGTACAAGATTAAAGAGTGTATAACATTTGTCCACTAGGTATATGGTTGTACTATTACCAATATAAAAGCATTTCTTGGGTGTAAACGTGTGTTTGAGATTGTTTATGGTAATTGGGATAAATCATTTACCGCTCTACTAAGGTACATGGCTGCTTTGCAATACTTTAACCCCTGGATTATTGTTTAATGGAAGCTTGATCGGAGTCCGAGAATACCAGAATACATATTCATATATGTGTTCTGGGCATTTAAACCAGCCATTAATGGTTTTGTGCATTTTCGACCTGTAATCTCCATAGGCGGCACACATGTCTATGGAAAGTATAATATTAAGATGTTGATTGTCGTTGAAATAAATGCTAATGGAAGTTTGAGTCCCTCCCCGGTTTGTGAAGTAGCTGGTGCAATCGGAATCAACCCCCCGAGTCAATATACCACACATGTTCAGGAACTGAGCTAAAGTCTCTTAAAGTCCGGGGGTAACAACAGGCTCCTCCGGTACCTGCCCCCAACTGGAGCTACTAGCGGCTCCTAAACTGATTCTCTGGTAGGTGCTCTAGCTGCGGCATGTACTCCTCGTCGGTCTCTGCCTCTGCCTCCAGCGACACCTGCTCCGGGAGCACCGTCATCAATAACTGCAGATCGTGTCCTCACCATCTGTGAGAGAATGAAATGAGAAAAGTTCAAACTTCGAGATCAATAATCTCGCACGAAAGGAATGAAAGAAATGAGTTTTTCTAATAGTTCTGTAGCCTCTCGAAGACAAGTACAGACGTCTCCAAACTGATCCATAAGACTCTACTTATAATGACCCGACCAATTGTTTTGAGCTTTTGCACTTTGCTCGCCAGTTCTTGGGCATGAATTGCCCCGTGTAGTTTATTATGACTTATGTAAATCGTTAGTTTTGGTTTTCAGGGTGATCAGAATGAATTTGGAAGAACTTTTCACAGTTTGAAGCTTGAAATTTGAAAGGTTTGACCAAGATTTGACTTGTTAGTATATGATCTTGGATTGAAATTTTTATGATTTGGTTAGTTTCGTTAGGTGATTTGGGACTTAGGAGCATGATCGAAATGTGTTTTGGAGGTCCGGAGTAGATTTAGGCCTGAATTGGAGAAATTGAATTTTTGGCGTTTTCCGGTTGATAGGTGAGATTTTGATATAGGTGTCGGAATGGAATTCTGAGAGTTGCAGTAGTTCCGTTGTGCCATTTGGGATGTATGTGCAAAAGTTTAGGTCATTCGGACGTGGTTTGGTTGGATTTTTGCTCAAAAGCATAATTTAGAAGATTTTGAAATTCTTAAGTTTGAATCCGAGGCGAATTTGGTGTTGTGATGTTGTTTTTAGCGTTACGAAGGTTGGAACAAGTTTGAATAATATTATGGGATATGTTGGCATGTTTGGTTGAGGTCCCGGGGGCCTCGAGTGAGTTTCGGGTGGTTAAACGGACTATTTCATGCTTTGGAAAAGTTGCAGATTTTTGAGCTTCAGCTGTTCACCAGAAATTTCTTGATGCGAGGAGTCGAGTTTGGAAGATCATATCATGCACTCTATAAGGAATCAGAAAATGTGCAAATCATGAAAGTTATAATTTTTGCATTCTAGTTTCCAGAAAATTAAACCATTCATGATTTGGACATTTTATCAGAAAGTTACGATCGATTGAAGATGGCTGGTGGAGCAGTTTCGACCGAATTTTTTGATGCATGGAGTCGACTTTAGAAGCTCATATCTCGGAATATATAAAGATTTGTATGGTTTACAACCTATCAAATGAAATATCTTTGAGTCTAGTTTCTAAATCTTTAAACCGTTTGTCATTTAGATATTTCCACAAGGAGTTATGGGCGTTTTAACAGAAGGTGTACAGTAGGGGAAAATAGTAATAGAATGTACAACCTGCACAATGCATGGTACAACTCGATGAAGCCTGGGCAGATTGTTTTAAACACGAGTTTTAGCCCATTTCTTTCATTTCTTTCATTTGGCTTGAACGATTTTGAAGAGCTTAAGGAGGAATTTTCACCAATTAACACTATGTAAGTGATTTCTTCCTATTTTTGAGTAAATATGTGATCTTACATGGATTTAGACATGAAAATCAGTAGAAAAAGGTGAAGTTAGGGCTTGAGATTATGAGACATTCTAGGGATGATTTGAGGGGTCAAACGAACTCCGATTTTTGAGTTCTTTATATGTACGCACTCGTGAGATGATGAAGAATATTTTGGTATAAAGTTTGTCCAGTTCCGAGACGTGGGCCCGGGGGTCGGGTTTTGACTGATTTTGGGTTTTGTGCTTAAAATCGATATTTTTCAATTGGAATTCATTCGTTTATCATAATTTGATAATAAAAATATGAACTTGGTAGAGTTGGAGAACTCAGAAGTTGGGTCGAGACGCAAGCGCGTTGCAGAGTAGCTTTTCGGGTTAGTTCGAGGTGAGTAATGATTTTAAATGTTGTTCTGAGGGTATGAAACCCCGGATTGCACAATGTCATGCTATATTGAGATGAAACACACACTAGATGATGAGTGTGGGGTCATGCACCGTTGGAAATTGTGACTTAGTCCATCCAGAATGACTATTTTTCTGTATAATTGGCAGCTAATTATTTGATATTATTATACTTTGGGCTAAATGCCATATTTGGGCTTCGTGCCAACTTTTTGAACCCTTAGGAGATTGTAAATGATATTTTCATCACTGTTTGATTTCATACTTGTGCTCAGTCATGCTATATTTTCACTATTTTAAAAACTCAGTTATGTTATTCTGTTTTAAACATATTAATTGATATTTTTAAAGATATTTGAGCCGAGCTTCATATTTTACTGATGCCCGAGGGGCTTATGAGATTCTGACTGAGTAAGGCCGAGGGCCTGTATTGTGAGGATACTTTTGGGTCGGGCTGCATGCCACAACATTGATATACCAATTATGATAATGAGGCCGAGGGCCTGAGATTGTGCGCCACGAGGTGGCTTGATATTGATATGAGGCCGAGAGCCTATTTATGATGCCACAAGATGGCTTGATATTGCGCTTGGGTCGTAAGGGGGCCCTCCAGGAGTCTGCACACTCCCAGTGAGCGCGGGTATCCATTGTGATGTGAGATATAGCCCGAGGGCTTGGTATGGTTCTGAGATATAGCCCGGTGGGGTGGTATTGTTCTGAGATATTGTCCGAGGGGCGGATTTGTTGACATGGTGCCCGATGGGCGAACCTTTATGTGCTTATCTTTCTTATTTACCTGTCATGTACCTGTTTAATTGTGTAATTGTACCCAAGGGGTGGATCTTCTATGCTTATCTGTTCTAGTTGCTTGCATTCAATTGCTTAAGTGTTGAAAAATATTTTTGAAGAAGTTTAAATTGATCTAAGGTGCTTAAGAGATTTCACAGCTTCATTGCTTTCTTAGTGGTTTTGTACTGCTTCTATACAACATGTTGATGTACTCTTCGTGATTTCCTATCACTCAGTCTTTATTTATTTTTATTAGTGACTGAGTTGAAAGTACTCACTTTACTCCCTGCACCTTGTGTGCAGATTCAGGAATTTCTGAACCCGGTAGCGGGTATTGGTTGCTGAAAGGCAGAGTCATCGGAGTTTAGCAAGGTAGCTGCCCGACGTTCGCAACACTGCTTTTTCTCCCTCTCAATTTCATTAGACTTTATTTAGTATATTTTTGACTCTAGTTGTATTCGGACCTTAGTAGATGCTCATGACTAGTGACACCCCGGTATCGGGATGTGTTGGGTTTGTTTTTCCGCAAATTATACTATTAATTGCTTATTTTTGAGATTTTATCATGTTTACGACTTAATAATTATTATTTTATTGCTTAATATTAGAATGAGAATGTGTCGGCTGACCTTTTCTTCACGAGAGGTGCCATCACGACCGTGTCCGGGTTTAGGGTCGTGACACTACTAAACTCGCTTATGACTCGTAGCACCTATGAACCTAGAGCTCTAATTCCAACTTGTCACGACACAATTTCCCCTCGTTTGGGTTTCATGATGGCACTTTGTCTTAGGGGGTAAGCCTAACATTTATAGAATATCAACCATAATTAAAAAAAGTCTAACAGTCTCAATAATAATTTTTTTATAGAATTTACATCTTCCCAAGACCGGCCGTACAAGTCATAAGCTCTATAGAGTTTCGCTACAACTTCTAAACACAATTGTATGGAAATAAGTACAACAGTGTGAATACAAAATAGGAAGGTGACTCCGAAGCCTGCAAACTCAGCAGCAGGGTTATCTTGAGTCTCCTCGGTAAGAACCCGCACAACTACTAACGAACAATACCTGGATCTATACAAAAAAAAATGTATAGAAGTGTATTATGAGCACACTACAGCAGTGCCCAATAAGTATCAAGACTAACCTTGGAGGAGTAGTGACGAGGAAGAGTCAAGACACTTACTGGTATAATAAACTAAATAAGTATAAGTGTAGAAATAACACAACATGATATCTATACAAAGACTATGCGATGTAGCTAACAATAAAATAATTGCAATAAGGAAAGAAAAGAGCAAGTAACAACGAAACACCATAATAAGAACACAGAAAAAGTGAACAGAAATACAACCCAAATCCGAAATCACAAATACAGTAAAGACAAGTCATAACTCAGCAACTATGACGGTTTTCACATAAGGTCTTAGCCAATAAACTTTAATCAATTAGTCAACTTCTTCAATTGATAAAAATATTTTGAAATATACTTACTTCAAGTAAATATTTTTCAAAAATATTTCTTTCAAAATGAATATCTTTCGAATATAATCTTTTCAAATAAATATCCTTCGAATATAAGTCACTTTGTGACACCTCATCCTATAATCATACAATACGGGTCTCAATACTGAATCCTAACACTTGGCATCCCGTGCCCTTATCACACCTTATAATCATACTGACAACTCACATGACAAATATAGCCATTTTCACATGGAAGGCAAATAAACAAGGGTGTGTGTCTATACTCAGCAATATCAAGAAGCCTCTTATCCGATAAGGGTGCTTAGCCACGTGTATGCTTGTGCAAGTGTCCTAACATAGTTCATACCAGCTAGTAAGCATATGGAAAAGAACGTACAACACGTATAACATTCACACTGGGATAGGATCAATGAAAAGCAACAGCTTAGAACACAGTGATAATAACAGAGGATCTCCTAGGATACTGTCTCGTAGTCCCAAACGTAAATGTGCAGGGGGATATACTAAAATACCATTCCGTATTCCCAAAGTAAATATACATAATAGAGGGATCTACCGGGATACCATCCCGTAGTCCTAATCGTAAATATGCAGGGGGATCTACCGGAATATCATTCTGTAGTCCCAAAGTAAATATACAGAACAGGGGGATCCACCAGGATATCGTCCCCCAGTCCCAAAGTAAATATGCAGCGCAACCAACAAAAATAACAGTTACAGCACGACAGAAACCTCGTACATCACTACAACAAGTACAACAACAAAAATGAAAATAATACAAAGTACGGCGAGTAAATCAACTCAAGAAGTTTAAATCACAAAGAAGCGGTAGAACTAGTTCACAAGGCATAACCACAGAAAAGAATGCTAGGCACAAAGGGAACAGTTCAACAAGGGAAAACTAACATGTAACAACGACCCCACAATATATAAGTCAACAATAAGGAAGCCAATACGAGTCAAATAGTTCCAAATAAAGGCAAGTCAACTAGGATATAGGTTATCTAAACTCCTTTTAAAGTTGAACAATTGCGAAGGATATCTAACAATTCAAATAATGGTTAGTAGCAGAAGATAATCGTCACTCCAAATAAGACTAAACAATTATAGGATGAGACAATAACAATTTAAAAAAAAAGCAGTTATGAAAAGATAGCATGAATAGAATAGGCAAATTCTTCAGTTAATTCAAATACGAGTCAAATAGGCAATAAGAGTGAATCCTAAAGTAATTAATTCTAACTAAAGCATGTTGAATTGAAACCAGCAAATAGGAACTCAAACGTATCACGAACAACTTCATACACAGTGAGCATAAGGACCTAAGAACCCTAAAGGCCAACTTTTCACAAATAAGTCAGAGCACGCACACGTCACCTTGCGCACATGAACTACAATCAACATAGAAAACTCGAATCCTTAGGGGAAATCCCCCCACAAGGTTAGACAAGATACTTACCTCGAAAAAGACAGACCGGAAATCTAAAATGTACTTCTCGGATGAAAAGACCGTTGGACGGCTCAAATCCAACCAAAATAACTTCAAAGCACAAATAAAACGCATAAGAAACTATTCCGGATCTTAAAGTCTCAATCTTTAAGAAAAAATCCAAAAATCGATCCAAAAGTCGACCACCGGGACCGAACATCAGAACCCTACAAATTTTACAAAAACCGAATCCCCATTCCGATACGAGTTCAACCATACAAAAATTATCAAATTCCGATAATATTTGGTCCCTCAAATCATGATTTTTCATTTTAGAAATTTTCTTCAAAAACCAACATTTCCCTCAACCCAAAACACAATTTAATAAAATCATGGAATATGTTAAATTCTAAGTGAAGAACACCTACCCATTCGATTTTCTTAAAAACACACAAAGAATCGCTCAAAATCAAGCTCCAAGCCGCCAACCTCTGCCTTCTCTCTACGACTAGAGAGAGAAAGTGGCGTTTGCAATGTTTAAAGGCTTTAATCTTTCATCTGATTAGTTTCTAACCTCAAGCTTAATCCCAAGAGGTCTTTCTTCTAATTGCAATTAGTTTCCTTCTATTTCTGCATCCAATCGTACAATTTCTTGGCTCAAATTTTAATTTCTACTATTCATCGGCACTGTACCATTGAACTACAGTTCATCGGAATTGTTTCATCTTCTATGTCCTTCCTTCTTCGAAGTTCTTTTACAACTTCGAAGTTCTGTTACACTGTATTACGATTTGAAGCTTAGTAAGAGAATTTGCATTGTGGGTTTCCGATGGCCTCGCCGGCAGGCGTCCAGCCACCATCAACGACTGGGCTGCCTCCCCAACCCCCCTAACATAATCCAATCGTCTACAACACCAAATAATACCCAGCCGCCACTTGATTATTCAAAAATTATGAAGCATGATGTGATGAACAGCGGCATGCATGCGAAGCCTTCAACAATAGAACCAATTACGTTTCGTCGACCAGCTATCATTAATGGATATCCAGTTGTGAAATTTACGAAAGCTGAAGTTGAGAGGATGAATGTTATTGAAGAGCTTCAATTTGCCATGGTTGCAAAGTTTTCATACGGATGGCCAAATATTAATGAAATTCGTCGAATCGTGCCGCTACAATGTGGAATTAAAGGTGAATGTAAAATTGGAGTTTTGAGAGACAAACACATTCTAATAAGGATGACTCTATGGCAAGACTTCGTTGATTATGCGTCGAAGGGAGCTCAGTATGTCATAGATAGGTCTGGGCAAAAATTTCAGCTTCGTCCCCTAATATACGATGTCAAATTCAAGGCAGACGAGGAGACCCCAAAGGCTATGGCATGGATTTCTTTCCCAGGTCTGTTGCCAACTTACTTTGTGAAAGAATGTCTTTTTTCACTTATCACAGCTGTTGGAAGGCCAATGCATCTTGATTCTACCACAGTAAACAAAACGCGACCTAGTTGCGCGAGGGTCAAAGTTCTTGTCGATTTGTTAGCGGACCATCCAAAGAAGGTAAAAATGGATATCTTTAATGAATCTACTGGTGAAACAAGGGAAGAATGGGTTAATATCAAATACGATATGCTACCTAAATACTATAAGGAGTGCAAATTACAGGGCCACGATTTGTTTGAATGTTGGAGGTTGCACCCAGAGCTGTATTTTAAAAAGGAGGATGCCAATCAAGAATCAACAGGCAAGGATAAAAATATTGCTAATGTACAGCATGCAGTGTTGCCTTCTACTGGTAAGGATTTTGGCAAGTCAAATGGTAATCCAAAGGAACAATGGAAGGAAGTACGAGACAATCGAGTAAGGATAAATGGGAATCAAAATATTACAGGGAAGGAAATAGTGCCAGTAAATCAAGCTAATGATCAACATGTGCAAGGTAAAGGCTTTGGGCAACAGATGCGGGGGAATGGTGATAAGCAGGCTGTGGTACAAGAACAAACGGGCAAGGAAATTGTTACTGTAGATACTAATATTGGGCAGCAGAGTCGAGGAAATTTTGATTTGTCAACAGACCCATAGTGTTGTAGGAAAAGAAATTTTTCCAGTGACGACCAATGATCAACAATCACCTGGTAATGCAGTGGAAAAAGGAGATTCTGAGGATGTGGTTCATAATCAGCAAATCCAAACAACTAACATGTTTGCAGCATTAGAAGATCAGGATGGTGAAAAGCAAGACAAAAAGCAGATGGACGAGGTGGAAAACAATGTTGTAAAAAGCCCTGCAGGTGTTACAGTTAAGCGACTTAATCCTAAGGCAGCTACTTTCTCTCCTAAGCTAACTGGAGATGGAAGTACTTTAAAGAGAAGGAAGGATACTAGTGCAAAACAGAAAGAAAAAGGAAAGGAGGGTTTTCAAAAAGACTCAACAGCAACCAGGGTGAATAGAGCCTTTGGGGAAAACATGGTTACAGTTAACCAATCATGCCATGATGTGCCATAACAGCAAGTTCAGTTTGATGCAACAGATGAGGTGACCAAAAATGGTACAAGAGTACAGCTCAATGGAGAAAAGCTTTGGAGGGAACAACCTGAAGAAGACTCAGATGAGGGTGAATTACCTGAGGGTGCAATGGGTGAAAAAGAGCCGTCAGATGACGAGGAAGATGAGGCAGAACAAAGTGTTAATGGCAAGCCAAACAAAATGCAAGAGAAGACAGGGGGTAATGAAGGCAAAGATATTGAACTTACAAATGATGGAGCTGATGGAGATATTAAGTTGACAGAATTTAGAGGCATACACAAAATTCCAACTAATAATCCATATGGAGCATTGCCTCCAGCTGAGCCTAATATAAATAAAGGGGACATCAATAGAAAAGGTGATGAAGTTGCTGCAGGGGAAACAGTTAAGGATACAGGTATGCAGAATGTAAAGCTGCAGAGTAACAAAGCTTCTAATAAAGAGAAACAAGTTCATGTAGAGAAGGCTGAAATGAATTCCAGTCTTTCTATTCTTGTAAAAAAGCAAAACCAGGAAGGGCAGAATGAGATTTTGACTCTTGAGGCCACAAAAATAAAAATTGCTGACCCAATGGAGAAAAGGGGAGATAATGATAATATGGAGACCAGAGGAAAAGACTTAGATGCAGAGTCTACATATCAGAATTTTCAACAGGTTGCCAGACAAGCAGATATTTCACCCACGTACATGAATAGAGGGAAATCTGTTAGGAGAGGAAAGAAGAAGCAGCAAAAAGACAGCACTCAAAACGTTCAAAGTGTAGTTCCAGGGGTTCAAACAAGAAGGACCCATCCTAAACACCACAATTAATGATGAATGCCATCTTTTGGAATGTGAGGTCTGTGAAGACAATGCAGGCCTTTGAGAGATTAATTACCATGCAAAGGCAGTATCATTTTAAATTCATAGGCATTATGGAACCAAAACAAAAGAAGCAGAAGCTGGAAAGATATAGAAGAAGAATTGGAATGTTGCAGGCATTTTCAAATGTGTCTAACAAAATTTGGGTATTTGTGGATGATGATCAAGGGGTGGACATAATACTTGATTTGTCTCAACAGTTGACTTTGAAGCTCACAAATCTGGTTACTCAGCTGTCTTTCATGGTTACATTTGTGTATGCAAAATGTGACTCTATTGAGCGTATAGAATTGTGGGATAGTTTATACAATCTGGCAAGTGATATGACCTTACCTTGGCTAGTGGGTGGGGACTTTAATGTCATATGGAATGAGGAGGAGAAGTTTGGTGGACTTCCTGTGTCGCTAAATGAGATAAATGATTTTAGGCATTGCATAAACACCTGTAACTTGACTGATTTGGGTTTCAAAGGTAGTGTGTATACATGGTGGAATGGGAGAGGTGAAGATGACTGCATATTCAAAAGATTGAACAGATGTTTAGGCAATTTGGAGTTACAACAGAAATGGCCTAATATAGAGGTGACTCACTTGTCCAAAACAGGCTCGGATCATAGTCCAATGATTCTGAAATTTGATCCTGATGTGGCACCTATCAAAAAAGCTTTCAAATTTTTGAACTTCTGGTGCAAGCATATAACTTTCAAGGAGGTGGTTATACAAAACTGGACAGCAGACTTCCTAGGTGATCCATTTTATATGTTCAATCATAAACTAAAAAAACTGAAAAAAGCACTATCAATATGGAGTAGGGCAACGTATGGAGACATATTCCAAAACATTACTAGTCTTGAAGAGGTGGTTATTGTACATGAAGCACAGTTTGAAAAGTTTCCTACATACCAAAATAGAGAGAGGTTACAAAAGGTGCAAGTAGAGCTTATTCGATATCTGGCATTGGAGGAAGAATTTTGGAGACAAAAGTCGGGAATGGCATGGTTCCAGGATGGTGACAGAAATAAGAAGTTCTTTCATGCTCAGGTCAATGGCAGGAGAAGAAGATTACAGCTGAAACAAATACAAGATACTAATGGCAATTGGTTAGAGGGTAATAATGACATGGCAGATGAGGAAGTTAGGTTCTTCAAAGAACAGCTCCAAGAAGAAACAACTACTATGTCCTTTGATATTCTTGAACATGTACCAACACTGGTGGATTATGCCCAGAATGTTGAGCTAATTAAGCAGCCAACGAAGAAAGAGGTCAGACATGCAGTTTTTGGACTAAATGGTGATAGTGCAGGGGGTCCGGATGGCTTTACTGGTTGCTTCTTTCATACCTGTTGGGACATAATTGCGGAAGATATGGTCAATATAGTACATGCCTTTTTCAATGGACATGAGTTGCCAGACATATAACTCATACAAATCTAGTGCTTCTGCCAAAAAAGAAAGAGGTGGTCACCTTTTCAGATATGCGACCTATTAGCCTTAGCAATTTTGTTAACAAGATATTTTCTAGAGTCGTTCATGAAAGGCTAGCAGTGTTACTTCCAAACATAGTTTCTGAGGAGCAGGCTGGCTTTGTAAAGGGTAGGAGCATTGTTGAAAATGTCTTATTAACCCAGGAGATCATCACAGATATAAGGTTGAGGACAAAAGCTGGGCCAAACGTTGTGATCAAGTTAGATATGGCCAAGGCATACGATCGTTTGTCATGGTTATTTCTAACTAAGGTGTTTAGAAAGATGGGATTTGGGGAAAGATTTATTGGCTTGGTGTATGAAATTGTAGCAAACAACTGGTACTCTGTATTGTTAAATGGACAGCCTTATGGTTTCTTTAAGTCGACAAGAGGGGTGAAACAAGGGGATCCTATATCACCAACTCTATTTATCTTGGCTGCAGAAGCTCTGTCAAGAGGGCTGAATGCACTTCACAGAAATTTACATTTCAATGGCTTTGTCTTACCCAAGTGGAGCCCAAAGATTAACCACCTTTCATACGCAGATGACATTATCATTTTTTCATCTTCTGATGCAACATCGCTGACACTGATTATGAAGGTTTTAACAGACTATGAGGCAGCTTCTGGGCAGCTTATTAACAAGAGTAAAAGTGTCATCTATCTTCTCATTCAGCAGGAGAGGAAATAGTAGATAAGGTGCAGAGAATAACAGGTTTTAACAAACAGGAGTTCCCTTTTACGTACCTTGGTTGTCCAATTTTCTATGCAAGAAGAAGAATGGATTATTATCAAGATCTCATGACTAAAGTGCTGGATAAACTACAAGATTGGAAAGGTAAGATGTTATCTATAGGAGGAAGGGCTGTATTAATTTCTCATGTGCTTCAGACCATGCCAATTCATTTGTTGGCATCAGTGAATCCACCTCATTACGTGATTAACAAATTACACAAAATATTTGCCCAATTCTTCTGGAGCAACACTATAGGGGTCTCAAACAGACATTGGGCATCGTGGAATAATTTATGCTTACCTTGTGAGGAAGGGGGTGTTGGTTTTAGATCCCTCCATGCAGTATCCAGTGCTTTGTTCTGCAAGTTATGGTGGAATTTTAGAACAAAGCCTAGCCTATGGAGTTCTTATATGAGTCAGAAATATTGCAAGAAATTGAACCCTCTGATTGTTCCTTGGAGAGATGGTTCACATGTATGGAGGAAGATGTTAGAGTGTAGGGACCTCATTGAACATCAAATTTTGTGGAAGCCTAATATGGGATCTGCACTCTTTTGGTTTGAAAACTGGATAGGAATTGGTGCATTATATTTTGTTACTACACCTGACTTTGTATGTGACGAATCCATTCAGAACATATATGATGTTGTAGTCAATGATCAATGGGATGAGGTCAAGATCAGCGAAATATTACCAGAACAATTGGCAAATCACATTTTGCTGCATATAAAGCCTCCAATCGAGCATGGTGCTCTTGATAAACCACTGTGGATGTTGGAATCAACAGGGGAATTTAGTGTGAAATCATCTTGGGATTATGTGAGGATAAGAAATCAACCAAGTAATGCATACAGATTCATTTGGGTGCAGGGGCTACCTTTCAAAATTTCCTTCTTTATGTGGAAGTTGTGGAAAAATAAATTACCTTTGGACGATTTTCTCAGAAGAATAGGGTACCTTATGGCTTCAAAATGTTGATGCTGTACTGAACCACATGAGGAGACAATGCAACATCTTTTCTACAGGTCATATGCAGCCACTAAAGTATGGAAATATTTTCTAGGTCATGCAGGGATAAATGCTGATGGAATCACACTTTATCAGGCGATAACCAAGTGTTGGACTGCAGAAGTGATTCCCAGATTGAAGCCTATACTACAAGCACTACCAGCTGTGATTGTTTGGGAATTATAGAAGCAAAGGAATAGTTGTAAACATGGGGAATCTGTGACTATTAATAGAGTTATTAACCAGATATCTACCTCTATGCAGTCATTAGTCAAATTCAGAAAGCCATCAATACAAACAGTCCCACACAGATGGCTAGATTTGTTAAATAAGATGGAGTCCTATATGCCCAAACTGAAGTATACTAAGGTGATGTGGGACTGTCCTAGCCCAGGTTGGATCAAGGTGAATACAGATGGAGCGTCTAGGGGAAATCCTGGTGCAATTGGCTATGTATTAAGGAATGAGGAGGGTGACCTAATATATGGCTATGGGAGAGAAGTGCAGGAAGGGACAAATTCTGAAGCTGAAGCACAAGCAATCTTGGAAGCAATGAGGTTCTGTATTGATAATGACTACATACTTATAGAACTTCATACTGACTCCATAATGTTGAAGAATGTACTGCATGGAGAATGGAAAATACCTTGGTGTATATATACACAGGTAGAGGAGATAAGACAACTGATGGCAAAAGCTAATGTCATTGTGGTACACACATTTAGAGAGGGGAATTGTTTGGCTGACCACTTAGCCAATTATGCACTGGATATGGGACCTATGGTGGCACATAGTTTCTGGGAATTGGATATACAAGGTAGAAGGATAGTGAATAACGATAAACTACAATGTCCTTACTTAAGAGTAAAAGTAGCAAGGAATTAGAAGGTGAGGAGGTTACAAGGTGGAATTGCAGTGTGCTAAGTATATATTGCCATCCAGATATGAAGCAGGATTTTAATATGATGGAATACTCAATTGTCAAAGAACTGAGACTGATGGAAATATTCCAGGAAGGAACAGCAACAGTGAGCAGGCAGTATAATTTGATGCAGATGGGAATAAAGCTGAAGAAACAAGAGAGCATGGATACCAAAGCCATGTGGAGGAGATCAAATTACACTAAAATGTTTGCAGGTCCAACAACTCCCTATGAATTAAAAGGATCACATTGCCTTGAAGAAGAAATGGTGACTTACAACAGCATTGCAACACTGCTGGACAATAATGTCTATGCATGCGACAATCTGGTGTTGGCATCAAAACATTCATTTCTGGAGATCGCCACCAACAATGCAGGTCGAACAGTCAAAATGCTGGACAGTCGAAATGCTGGACAGTGGGATGGACAGAGCTTATTTCTGGTCGAGCAAAACCTACAAGAATGTGCGTGACAAAGAAGAAACAGTGCTCAATGTAACTGCTATGCAACTGATCATTCTGCACAGAAGGATATCGAGGAAAGAGAACATTTTGAAAGGAAATATGTACTGGTGCATACACATGGATCAATATGAAGTAGTAGCTGATAGATTTCATTGGAAGTATGTTGATAATTACACCACAGAGGCAGTACCAACAATACATAAATACATGGAGTATCATAAACTTTCTATTATAATTAATTTTCAGTTTGTGATATCATTGTTGGGCTATAAACTCAACTTTGATAATAGGTCATATGTAATTCTCAAATATTATGCCTTTCATTTCACTAAACATCCGGATAAAGTAATTGTATTGGTTTTGTTATTTTACTTATATATATAAAAATAGCCCTAGGCGCTCAGTCTAGTGGATTTACCAAAAAAACCGAGCTCCACAAGTCAAGAAATGATAAAAATGGTCTAACCCTCGATTTGGGAATATATTCTGCCTGCATAGGTATTTATGCATTGCGAACACAGAGGAAGGATCGCATTCGCGAAGAAGAAAAATGAAGGCTGCCCAGGTTGGTCATCGCGAACGCGACAACAAGCTCGCGAACGAGGAGAAGAGAAGACAGAAACCTACGCGAATGCATAGTGAATCACGCGAACGCAAAGAGTAACGACTGACAGTGCTCAGGGCCTGGTTCCTACTACGCTAACACGGAATAGAGGATGCTAACTCGATGAAGAAAATGTAAAGAGCTACACTATCACGAGGCGTATTACGCGAACGAGAAGAAGGAAATTTGGGCGATCAGTAGAGACTCTTTGTGAACGCAAAAGGAGCTTCGCGATTGCGAAGAAGGATATTAGACACCAGAACAAGCAGTTCAAAAACAAGGGAAAATGACCCGTAACCCACCCGGAACACACTTGAGGCCCCCGGTACCCCCTCTAAACACACAAACAAGTTCTATAACCTAACACAGACTCACTCGAGATATCAAATCACATCAAACAATGTTGAAAATGCAAATCACGCCATGAATCGAGCTTATGAACTTTCAAATCTTCCAACATCTAGAACTCGCGCCGGAACATACCAAATCAACCTTGAATGACGCCAAATTTTTCAGACAAGTCTAAAATGACAAGATGGAGCTGTTCCAACTCTTGGAATAACATTCCAACCCCCATATCACAAAAGTCAACTATGAGTCAAACTTCTCCATTTTTCAAACTTCAACTTTTCCAACTTACACCGAAATGCCTCAAATTATCCTACGGACTCCAAATCCGAATCCGAACACACACCTAAGTACAAAGTCACTATATAAAGCTGATGACATCATCCAAAATTTATTCCGGAGCCATTTACACAAAAGTCACATTCCGGTCAAATTCTCACCGCTTAAGCTTCCAAAACTAGATTCCTTCTTCACATTCGACTCCGAATCATCCGGTAATTGTATTCAACCATGCGCCCAAGTGGATACACATAATATGAAGTTGTTCAAGACCTTACGCCGCCAAACAGAGCTTAAATTCTCAAAACGACCGGCCAGGTCTTTACATCCCCCCTCTTAAAAAAAATGTTCGTCCTCGAACGCGCCAATATTTGCCTCAAAGTCCTCAAATAACTGAATGCACACTTCCAAAAAAAACCCGCGGGTGATCCCACGTCACCCCAATCTACATAAGCTTGATGACCATCTTAACTACAATTTAGCCCTTCCAACTATACCATTAAGCCTTAGAGCCAAAACTCTCACCTTCCATTCATTTTGAAAAGACCCGATTCTAAATCCATATCCGATATATGTCTCAACTAGTTGCAACCACTATGCCTAAAACCACATAGTACAACCACACAACATACACACCACACATAGGCCTATAATGACATTCCTGATCACAATACCTGCTCAAAATCAAATCCTGCACCGACCACTAGCCCATATCCGATAGAACTCTATTTCAAACCTCCATAACACAGACAATGATGCAAGAAACAAAAAGATCTCATAACCAAACACCCGAATCAACAAGTCATAACTAACATCACCGAGCACACACCCCGCAAGCTAAAACTCAAGAAGCATAGAACGAAAATGACTAAATATTGAAAGAGAAACAAATAAGGGAACTATCAAACAACCCCGACAGGCACAATTTTCTATCAACACTAACCTACAAAACAATATAACAAGAAAAGAATCAAAGTATATGAACAAATCACAAGGATCTCATACTGATATAACTTCTACCGCGACACACAGCCCGGTTCAAACACATCAAATCACATGAAATCGCGAGGGTCCCGCCCTCAACTCTCACAAGTATGATATACATCAACTAGCGGGAACCTCTTACTAGATCAATTCCGTCAAATAAATTACAACACGTGTTGGTCCCACACTGGTGGAGCATAAAATCATAGCTCGTAACCAAAAATGCTCAGAAATCACATCAAGCCTACTGTAATGGACAATAGGAATTTACTACTAGTATCATAACTCTCAATAATGAATAGAAACAGATAATAGACACGGCTATCACTCATAGAACCTCCTGACAGGGCAACACATAAACAGAGTGCTAATCACAAAATGCACCCATAAGTGGAGCAACAAATAGGGGAACTCACCCCGATACGCAGAGTTGTAATGAAGTACGGATGGTGATCCTCTATAACGAACCAAAATCATACCTGAATGATATCATCTGGCGTAGCGGCCTCAAACCTACTATATGAAACACATCAACGGGCCGAGCCTTCCCCTCTTGGGCGTCCTTTACTCGCCTGAATACCCCATTGTGATGTATTGGTTCGAAGTCTGGGACAATATGTTACCACGTGGATAGTATCTCCACACTCAAAGCAACCTCGTTGCTAATGTAGTTGTGGGAACTATGCAGTACGGGTACTCTAAGGCCTATGAACACCTGAATCACTGTGCAGAGCCTAAAGCGCAAACCGAACTAGCAGATCCACGAAACCTCTACCATGTCGCACCTTGCCTCCAAAATAAGGACCAACAGATCTCTCCGGTCTACGAGGACCCCTCGCCTCCCTGTACTCTCTCTCATAATATCGTCTGTCATCTTACTCCCGATCCCACATGCCCTCTAACCGGTGAGTGATCCCTACCACCTACTGAAATGAAACATCTAACTCCAATTCCCGAGCCATGCTGAACTAAATATCATGCCTGAGTCCCTCAATGAATCTACGGACTCATTCTCTAATTATAGCGACCAGGCAGGTGCAAGTCTAGCCATGTCACTGAATCTGACGGTATACTCTTAATATTGGCATAGTTTCCTAGCGTAGCTGCTCAAACTCCACGTGCCATACATTCTGAAGGGACTGAGGTGCAAACTCTCTCATAAACATCTTTGAAAACTGACCCCATATAACTGTAGCTGCATCGACCGGGCTACCCAACTCATATGCCCGCCACCACTGCTAAGTTGCTCCCTAAAGTTGGAATATAGTAAAAGCAACCCCACTCGTCTCAACAATACCATAGTGTGGAGAATGTGATGGCACTCCTCTATGAAACCCCGTATACTATCTAAAGCCAAACCACTGAATGTAGGGGGGTCATATTCCTTAAACCTTGCAAATCTAATTTGACCTTTCTCAGATGCTGCTGCCCTGACCATGGGCTAAACTGGAACCATAGGTTGTGTCACCATGACACCTGGAACCTGACCAACGTGAACTCGCTGCTCTAGAGTGCGGGCAGTAGGAGTCTGAGTCCCTTCCCCAGTCTATGAAGTAGCTGGTGCAACCAGAATCAACCCCGCCTGAGCCAATGTACCAAACATGTTCAGGAACTAAGCTAAAGTCTCCTGAAGTTCAGGGGTAACAATAGGCGCCTCCGGTACCTGCCCCCCAACTGGAGCTACTGGAGGCTCCTCAACTACAGCTTTGGTAGGTTCTCTAGCTGCGGCACGTACTCCTCGTTAGTCTCTACCTCTTCCTCTAGCGACACCTGTTTCGGGAGCAATGTCATCGATAACTGTAGATCGTGTCCTCACTATCTACGAGAGAATGGAATGAGAAAAGTTCAAACTCCGAGATCAATAAGCTTGCATGATAGGAATGAAGAGAAGTGAGGTTATCCTAATAGTTTCGTAGCTTTTCGAAGATAAGTACAACAGTCTCCGTACCGATCCGCAAGACTCTACTAAACTCGCTTATGACTCGTAGCACCTATGAACCTAGAGCTATATACCAATTTGTCATGATCCAATTTTTCCTCCGTTGGGTTTCGTGATGGTACCTAGTCTTGGAGACTAGGTAAGCCTAACATTTACTGAATACCAACTATAATAAAGAAAGTCTAACAGTCTCAATATAAAAATCTTTATAGAATTTACATCTCCTTAAGACCGGCAGTACAAGTCATAAGCTCTACAGAGTTTCTCTACAACTTCTAAACACAATTGTATGGAAATAAGTATAACAGTGTGAATACAAAATAGGAAGGTGACTCCGAAGCCTGCGAACTCAGCAGCAGGGTTACCTTGAGTCTCATCGACAAGAATCCATGCAGCTACTAACGAACAATACCTGGATGTGTAATAAAAATGTACAAAGTGTAGTATGAGCACACCGAAGCAGTGCCCAGTATGTATCAAGACTAACTGCGGTGGAGTAGTGACGAGGAATAGTCAAGACACCTATTGGTCTAATAATCTGAACAAGTATAAGTGTAGAAACAATAGAACATGATATCTATATAAAGACTATGCGATGTGGCTAACAATACAGTAATTGCAACAAGGAAAGAAAACAACAAGTAACAGCGGAACACTATAATAAGATCACAGAAAAAGTGAACGGAAATACAACCCAAATCCAAAATCACAAATATAGTAAAGACAAGTCATAACTCAGCAACTACGACAATTTTCACATTAGGACTTAGCCAACAAACATCAATCAATTAGTCAAGTACTTCAATTGATAAAAATATTTCGAAATATACTTACTTCAAGTAAATATTTTTCAAAATAGTTCTTTCAAAATGAATACCTTTCGAATATAATCTTTTCAAATAAATTTCCTTCGAATATAAGTCACTTTATGACACCTCATCTCATAATCATACAATACAGGTCTCAATACCTGAACCCTAACACTTGGCATCCTGTGCCCTCATCGCACCTCATAATCATACTAACAACTCATGTGCCAAATAGAGCCATTCTCACATGGAAGGCAAATAAACATGGGTGTGCCTCTATGCTCAGCAATATCAAGAAGCCTCTTATTCGATAAGGGTGCTTAGCCACGAGTATGCTTGTGCAAGTGTGCTAACATAGTTCATACCAGCTAGTAAGCATAAGGAAAAGAACGGATAATATGTATAATGTTCACACAGGGATAAGATCAATGAAAAGCAACAGCTTAGAACACAGTGATAATAACAGAAGATCTCCAAAGATACTGTCCTGTAGTACCAAACGTAAATGTGTAGGGGGATCTACGGGAATACATTTCCGTAGTCCCAAAGTATATACAAAAAAGGTGGATCTACGGGGATACTATTCCATAGTCCCAAATGTAAATGTGTAGGGGGATCTACAGGAATACTGTTCCCTAGTCCCAAAGTAAATATGAAGAATAAGGGAATCTACCGGGATACCGTCCCGTAGTCCCAAAGTAAATATGCAGCGCAACCAATAGAAATAACAGTTACAGCACGGCAGAAACCTCGTACATCACAAAATAAGTACAACATTAAAAATGATAATAATACAAAGTACGACGAGTAAATCAACTCAAGAACTTTAAATCACAAAGAAATGGTAGAACCAGTTCACAAGGAATAACCAAAGTAAAGAATGCTAGGCATAAAGGATCAGTTCAATAAGGGAAAACTAAGATGTAGCAACGACCCCACAATATATAAGTCAACAATAAGGAAGCCAACACGAGTCAAATAGTTCCAAATAAAGGCAAGTCAACTAGGATATAGGTTATCTAAACTCCTTTTAATTTTGTACAATTTCGAAGGATATTCAACAATTCAAATAATGGTAAGCAGCAGATGATAATCCTTACTCCCAATAAGATTAAACAATAATAGGATGAGACAGTAACAATTTCAATTAAAAAATAAGCAGTTATGAAAAGATAGCATGACAATAGAATAGGCAAATTCTTCAGTTAATTCAAATACGAGTCAAATAGATAAGAGTGAATCTAAAGCAATTAATTCTAACTAAAGCTTGTAGAAGTAAAACCAGCAAATAGGAACTCAAACGTCTCACGAATAACTTCATACACAGTAAGTATAAGGACCTAAGAACCTTAAAGGCCAACTTTCCACAAATAAGTCCGAGCACGCACTCGTCACTTCGCGTACACGAACTACAATCAACATAGAAGACTCAAATCCTTAGGGGAAATCCCCCACACAAGGTTAGGCAAGATACTTACCTCGAAAAAGATAGACCAATACTCTAAAATACAGTTCTCGGGTGAAAAGACCTCTGGAAGGCTAAAATCCAACTAAAATAACTTCAAAGCACAAATAAAATGCATAAGAAAATATTCCGGATCTTAAAGTCTCAATCTTTAACAAAAATAAAAAAAATCGGTCCAAAAGTCTACCCCTGAGCTCGCACCTCGAAATCTGACAAATTTTACCAAAACTGAATCCCCATTCCGATACGATTTCAACCATACAAAAATTATCAACTTCCGATACCATTTGGTCCCTCAAATCATGATTTTTCATTTTAGAATTTTTCTTCAAAAACCAACATTTTCCTCAACCTAAAACACAAATTAAATAATGAAAACAAAGATAAAATCATGGAATATGTTAAATTCTAGGTAAATAACACTTACCTAATCGATTTGCTTGAAAAACACACAAAGAATCGCTCAAACCCGAGCTCCACAAGTCAAGATATGATAAAAATGGTCTAACCCTCGATTTGGGAATATATTCTGCCTGCCCAGGTATTTATGTATCGCGACATTCGCGAAGAAGAAAAATGAAGTTTGCCTGGGTAGGTCATCGCGAACGCAACAACAAGCTCGCGAACGTAAAGAAGAGAAGATAGAAACCTACGTGAACGCGTAGTGAATCACGCGAATGCGAAGAGTAACGACCACCAGTGCTCAGGGCATGGTTCCTACTACGCGAACGCGAAATAGAGGATGCGAATGTGATGAAGAAAATGTGCAGAGCTACACGATCGCGAGGCATATTACATGAACTTGAAGAAGGAAATTGGGGCGATCAACAGAGATTGTTGCGAACACGAAAGGAGCTTCACGATCGTGAAGAAGGATATCAGACACTAGAAGCAGGAGTTCAAAAACAAGGGAAAATTACCCGTAGCCCACCCGGCACACACCTGAGTTCCTCGGGACCCTATCTAAACACACAAACAAGTTTTATAACCTATCACGGACTTGATCGAGGTATCAAATCACATCAAACAACGCCGAAAATGCAAATCGCGCTATCAATCGAGCTTATGAACTTCCAAATTCTCCAACTTCTAGAATTCGCTCCGAAACCTATCAAATCAACCCGAAATGATGCCAAATTTTACAAACAAGTCCAAAATGACAAGACGGAGTTGTTCCAACTCTCGGAATAACATTCCGACCCCGATATCACAAAAGTCAACTATGGGTCAAACTTCTTCACTTTCCAAACTTCAACTTTTCCAACTTTCGCCGAAATGCCTCAAATTGCCTAGGGACCTCCAAATCCGAATGCGTGCCTAAGTCCAAAATACCATACGAAGCTGCTAACATTATCCAAAACTCATTCTAGAGCCATTTACACAAAAGTCACATTCCGGTCAAATTCTCACCGCTTAAGCTTCCAAAATTAGATTCCTTCTTCAAATTCGACTCTGAATCATCCGGTAACTGAATTCAACCATGCACGTAAGTCGATACACATAATATGAAGTTGTTCAAGACCTTACGCTGCTGAACAGAGCTTAAATTCTCAAAATGACTGGTCAGGTCGTAACATTATTCGATGAAAATCTTACATGATTTAATGTGGATGGCTGCAACAGATCATCAAGATCGTAAATTCATGATGTGAATGGAATTATTAGACAAGAAGACCCATGAGCTTATCGTTGGTTGATGCAACATGAGATTGATAAGTGGACTTTGCATAAGGATGGAGGCAAAAGATGGAGAATTTGACTACAAACGTGTCAGATTCTTTCAACGGGTTGTTGAAGTCTGCCCATGGATTTCCTGGCAACTATCATGGTGCATATGTCATTCAAGCAGATGGAGGAGAGGTTTGTTGAAAGATCCCGAAGTGCATCGTCGTTGTTGGAAAGGGGTGTTCAATTTATGCTATAGCCAAAGAACAATTTGAGAAATATAGGAAGCGAGCACAGTGATATATATATTTGCAATATTGTAGCGAACGAATATTTTTGAAGTTCCCACCGGTTTGCAGAAAACCGCGGTAATAATACCACACCATCAATGAATCCATAAAATTATGTTCGTGCGGGAAATTGTCGATCTATCACTTTCCATGCTCACATGCCATGAAGTGCTTTCAACATGCTGGGTTTTGCTATGATGAGGTCTATTGAGAAAGAATATAGTGTTTCTACATACGTAAAAACCTATAGCGGCCACTTCCAACCAGTGGGTGCTGAGCATTAATGACTGCTGGAACCATTTAAAATGATGTGTAACAAGGATTATGTGCATCGCTGAAAAGTGCAAAAAAGAACGGGAATATGGAACCAAATGGATGTTGGTGATACCGTTTATGTGCGTAAATGTGGTATATATTCCCAAACAGGACACGAACTCCATAAATGTCCTTCATCGGTTTGGGAAGCGATGGTAATTTAGCTCCCGGTGGCAGTTGACCCAATGTACCCAATTTTCAAGGATAAACTTAGTGATTTGTTGGAGCATATTTTATTGTACTAAATGCCTGTAATGGTGTCACGATCCTAAATCCAGACCCAGTCGTGATGGCGTCTCTCGTGAAGACAAGGCCAGCCGACACTTCCTATTTCTATTTTAAACAATTAAACAATAAGATTCAAGTCTAAAGAATGATAAAATAATCCAAAGTATAAGCATTCAATAGTACAAATATGTGGAAGAACAACCCAACACAGCCCGATACTGGGGTGTCACTAGTCACGAGCATCTAAAATCCGAAATAATCAGGAAAAGTCTACAGAATTCAAAGCAAAACAAAAACAAGAAGCAATAAGATAGGGAAGAAGCTCTGGGCTGCGAACGCCGACAGCTACATAGAGAATCCTCTGATCCGCCTGATCTGGAAAGATCAACACTCGCGAGCGGGACCAGATGCGCCTGAATCTGCACACGGGGTACATGGAGTAAAGTGAGTACTCCAACTCAGTGAGTAATAATCATAAATGAAGACTAAAAGCAGGAAATCACGTATGACACATTACAGGCTATAACGAGGCAGTAAAACCAGTAAAAACAGTAAATCACTAAAAGATATGTGAAAGTCATTTTAGTTCAGATTAAACTTCATGAAAAGCCCTTTTTGCAACAATTAAGCAAGTAAATGACAGGAAATTAAGGAAGTTAAACACATAAAGGTTCGCCCCTCGGGCACAGTATCAACAAATCCGCCCCTCGGGCAATATCTCAGAACAATACCATCCCCTTGGGCTATATCTCACATCACAATAGGTACCCGCGCTCACTGGGGGTGTGCAGACTCCTGGAGGGCCCCCTTACGGCCCGAGTGCAATACCAAGCCATCTCGTGGAATTATCACTAGGCTCTCGGCCTCATATCAACAAGCCATCTCGTGGCGTACATATCTCAGGCCCTCGGCCTCGTAATCAATATCAAATGTTTCCTCACAACATAGGCCTTCCACCTTACTCAGTCAAAATCCTCACAAGCCACTCGGGCAATAGTAAAACATGATTCTCAGCCCAAAATATCATTTAAAAGATCATTTAAGTGTTAAAATAGAGTAAACATGGCTGAGTACAAAAACAGTGAAATATAACATGACTAAGTTCAAGTATAAAGTCAAAACAATGAGGAAATATCAATAAAAATCCCCGAAGGGTTCAAATAGATTGCACGAGGTCCAAATATTTCATTTAGCCAAAATAATGACGATAGCAAATAGATTTCAGTCAAATATGCGGTAAAATAGTCATTCAGGACGGACTAAGTCACAATCCCCAACACTGCACGACCCCACGCTCGTCATCAAGTGTGAGCATCACTTCAATATAGCACAACAATGTGTAAATCCGGGGTTTCATACCCTCATAACATCATTTACAATCATTACTCACCTCAATCCGGTCAAATCTCTAGCCCGCACCACCTTTGCCCCTCAAATCGGCTCCACTCGCGTCGAATCTATCCAAAATTAAAATAACGTCGTCAAAATATGCTAAGGGAACGAAGCCCAAGCGAAAATAATCAATATACGACACAAATACTGAAATTACCAAAACTCGACCCTGGGCCCACATCTTGGAATTCGATAAAATTCACATCAATGGATTCCTTATCTCCCACAAGTTCGTACATATCAAAAGTACCAAAATCGGACCACAATAGGTCCCTCAAATCCACAAGTCTAGGTCTCTAATACCAAGCCCTAGTTTTCCCCAATTTTAACCCTTAAATTCCATTAGTTATAGCTCTAATCCATGAAATAATACCATAGGAACGGGATTTAGGTCCAAAATCCTTGCCTCAATGAAGTTCCCTTGAAATCTCTCTTCAAAATCGTCCAAAAAGCTCCAAAGCCAACTTGGAAATGGTGAAATAGCTCAAAAATCGCGAAGGAAACAATTTGTACCTTCTGGCCTAGGCATTTTCGCATCTGCGGCCATATTCCCGCTTCTGCGGTATCGCTTTTGCAGCCAAGACCACTGCATCTGCGGTGCTCACTTAAGTCACCAGAAACCACTTCTGCGAAGAAATGCCCGCACCTGCGCCTTCGCAGGTGCGGCTCCTGAACCGCATCTGCGACTCTAGCCTTTCCAGCCAAATTCCGCTTCTGCGACCAATCCTTCGCATATGCGGCATCGCACCTGCGGTCCCCAATCCACAGGTGCAGAAATACCAGAAGCAGAAAAAATCTGCAGCTCACCAAAAACACCAACTCTCTATCAACCATCTGAAATCACCCCGAGGCCCCCTAGGACCTCAACCAAAAGCACCAACATATCCCAAAACCTTATTCAAACTTGTACCAATCTTCAAAACACCTCAA
Source organism: Nicotiana sylvestris (assembly GCF_000393655.2). Lineage (NCBI taxonomy): Eukaryota > Viridiplantae > Streptophyta > Magnoliopsida > Solanales > Solanaceae > Nicotiana > Nicotiana sylvestris. Next base: position 131,386,512 of record NC_091058.1, on the reverse strand, counting down.
ACAATATCAAATCAACCAAAACACATTGGATTCAAGCCTAAGTTTCCAAAAATCTTTCGAATTCCACTTTTAATAAAAAAACCCAACCAAACCACGTCCGAATAACTTGAAATTTTGCACACATACCCCAAATGACACCACGGAACTACTGCGACTCTTGGAAAACCATTCCGACTCCTATAACAAAATCTTGCCTACCAACCGGAAATCGCCAAAATATCAACTTTACTAATTCAAGCCTAAATATACTCTAAACCTCCAAAATTCATTCCGATCACGCTCCTAAGTCCCAAATCACCTCCTGATGCTAACCAAACCATCGAAACTCACATCCGAGCCCTCTAACACATAAGTCAACATCCGGTTGACTTTTCCAACTTAAGCTTCCTCAAAAGAGACTAAGTTTCTCAAACATTACCAAATCCTCTCCGAACCTGAGCCAACCAACCCGATCACATATAGAACCGATAGACAAAGAAATAAGAAGAAGAAATGGGGGAAACAAAGCGGTAACTCATGAGACGAATGGCCGGGTCGTCACATCCTCCCCAACTTAAACAAACGTTCATCCTCGAACGAGTCAAGAAACATACCTGAAGCCTAAAACAAGTGAGGATATGTGCTCAGCATCTCCCGCTCGATCTCTCAGGTATCCTCCTCCACGGGCCAACCTCTCCACTGCACTTTCACTGAAGCTATATCCTTTGACCTCAACTTTCGAACCTGACGCTCCAAAATAGCTATTGGCTCCACATCATAGGTCAAATCACCATACAACTGAACCGTGCTGAAATCCAGAACATGAGACGGATCCCCCAACATATTTCCGGAGCATAGAGACATGAAATACCGGATGCATACTCGACAAGCTGGGTGGAAAAGCAATCTCGAAAGCCACCTCCTAATCCTCTGAAGCACCTCAAAAGGTCCAATGAACCGAGGACTCAATTTACCCTTCTTCTCAAATCTCATGACACCCTTCATGGGTGAAACCTTCAATATAACCTTCTCGCCAACCATGTAGGACAGATCCTGAACCTTCCTATCAGCATAACCCTTTTGCCTCGACTGCGCTGTACGAATCCTCTCCTGAATTACCTTCACCTTTTCCAAAGCATCCTGCACCAAGTCTGTCCCCAATAGCCTAGCCTCACCCGGCTCAAACCAACCAACTGGAGATCTACATTGCCTCCCATACAAGGCCTAATACGGAGCCATCTGAATACTCAACTGGTAGTTGTTGTCATAAGCAAACTCTGCAAGCGATAGAGACCAATCCCATGACCCTCTGAAATCAATGACACAAGCAAGCAACATGTCCTCAACTCAACCTGAGTAACCAACTCTCGCTGCACGGACCTCCAAAACTACAAAGTAAACTGAGTGCCCCTATCTGAGATGATGGAAACTGGGACACCATGCAAACGAACAATCTCCCGTATATGGATCTCTGCCATCCGCTCTGAAGAATAGGTAGTACACATAGGAATGAAGTGCGCGGACTTGGTCAACCGATCCACAATCACCCAAATAGCATCGAACTTATTTAAAGTCCGTGGAAGTCCAACTACAAAGTCCATAATGATCCTTTCCCACTTCCACTCTGGAATATCCACCCACTGAAGTAAGCCACCCGGTCTCTAATGCTCATACTTCACCTGATGTCAATTGAGACTCCCAGCTACAAATCCCACAATGTCTTTCTTCATTCTTCTCCACCAATAATGCTGCCTCAAATACTGATACATCTTCGTGGAATCCGGATGAATGGAATACCGCGAGCTATGGGCCTCTTCCAGAATCAACTCCCGAATCCCATCTACATTGGGCACACAAATCTGGCCCTACATTCTCAACACCCCATCATCACCAATGGTCACGTCTCTAGCATCGTCATGATGAACTCTGTCCTTAAGGACACGCAAATGTGGATCGTCATACTGCCACTCTCTGATGCGATCATATAAGGAAGACCGAGAAACCACACAAGCCAATACCCGATCGGGCTCCGAAATATCCAACCTCACAAACTGATTGGCCAAGACCTGAACATTAACTGCAAGAGGTCTCTCCCTATTTGGGATATATGCCAAACTCCCCATACTCATCGACTTTCAACTCAAAGCATCGGACACCACATTGGCCTTTCCCGGATGGTACAATATAGTGATATCATAATCCTTTATTAACTCCAACCATCTCTGCTGCCTCAAATTAAGATCCTTCTGCTTGAACAAGTGTTGGAGACTACGATAATTAGTAAACACCTCACAAGACACACCATACAAGTAATGCCTCCAAATCTTCAACGCGTGAACTATAGAAGCCAACTCCAAATCATGAACGGGGTAGTTCTTCTCATGGGACTTCAACTGACGAGAAGCATAAGCAATAACTCTACCCTCCTGCATCAATACACAACGAATACCAACTCTTGAAGCATCACAATACATGATATATGAACATGAAGTTGATGGCAAAACTAACATTGGAGCTATGGTGACAGCTCTCTTCACACTCATCCAACCACACAAATGGAGCACCCTTTTAAGTCAACTTGTTCAAGGGCGATGCGATAGATGAGAACCCCTGAACAAACCGGCGATAATAGCTTGCCAAAACAAGAAAGCCACGAATCTCTGTGGCTGAGGACGGTCTGGGCCAACTCTAAACCGCCTCTATCTTCTTCGGATCAACCTGAATACCCTCACTGGACACCACGTGCCCGAAGAAAGCCACTGAACTAAGCCAAAACTCACATTTGGAGAATTTTGCATAAAGCTTCTCCTCCTTCAATCTCTGCAACACAACTCTCAAATGCTCCGCGTGCTCCTCCTGACTACGCGAATACACCAGAATATCATCAATGAAGACTATGACAAACGAGTCGAGATAAGGCCGGAACACGCTGTTCATCAAATGCATGAACGCTACTGGGGCATTAGTCAGCCCAAAAGACATCACCAAGAGCTCATAATGACCATATCATGTCCCAAAAGACATTACCAAGAATATCTGAGTCCCTGATCTTCAATTGGTGATAACCTGAACGAAGATCAATCTTGGAGAACACTCTCGCTCCCTAAAGCTGGTCGAATAAATCATCAATGCGAGGCAAAGGGTACTTGTTCTTAACTGTTACCTTGTTCAATTGTCTATAATCAATGCACATCCTCATAGTGCCATCCTTTTTCTTCACAAATAGAACCGGTGCACCCCAAGGTGACACACTAGGCTGAATGAATCTCTTATCAAGAAGTTCCTGAAGCTGCTCCTTTAACTCCTTCAACTCCGTTGGTGCCATACGATACGACGGAATAGAAATGGGCTGAATGCCCGGCACCAGGTCAATACCAAAATCAATATCCCTGTCCGGTGGCATGCCCAACAGGTCTGCAGGAAACACATCGGGAAAATCCCCCACAACTGGAACTGAATTAATACTAGGAGTCTCAGCACCGACATCCCTCACAAAGGCTAGATACGAAAGACAACCCTTCCCAACTATATGCTGGGCCTTCAAGAATGAGATCACTCTACTGGGAACATAATAAGTCACACCTCACCACTCAATCCGTGGCACACCCGGTATAGCCAATGTGACTGACTTAGCATGACAGTCCAGAATAGCACGACACGGAGAATAGCCAATCCATGCCCAAAATGACATAAAAATCCACCATACACAATAATAAAAGATCCACTTGGGTCTCCAGATCCCCAATAGTCACCACACATGACCGGTACACATGGTCTACAATAACAGTATCGCCCACCGGGGTAGATACATGAACAGGTGAAGCAAGAAACTCATGGGGCATACCCAAATAACGAGCAAAGTATGATGACACATAAGAAAAGGTGAAACCGGGATCAAATAATACAGAGGCATCTCTGTGGCAGACTAAAACAATACCTGTAATAACAGCATCAGAAGCAATAACATCGGGTCTAGTTGGAAGTGCTTAGAAACGGGCCTGACCGCCACCTGATCGACCTCTCCCTTTGGGGCGACCCCTAGCTAACTGGGTGGGTGATGACGAAGTAACTGGTGCTGAAGCCGATGACTGACCCCTCTGCTGAGATGGACCCGCAAGACAACGAGGACACTACCTCCACATATGACCCATCTCTACACACTTATAACAACTCCCGGGTGCTAGAGAAAGGGACTGAAGGGAACCCCTCGCAACGAAGTGACTAGCAGGTGCACCTGGCATAAAAGAGCCCTGAACTGATGGAGCACGGGACGAACTCTGAGCTGGAAGGGCATTATGTGATGACTGGCCCTGATGAGAACTATGAGAACCATGACCCGATGACTCCCCACGATAACGTGGGCGAGCTGGTTGAGTATGCCTGAATGGACGGCCTCTGCCGTGCTGAAACTGACCTCTCGAAGGAGTACCACTATAACTACCAAATCCTCGAGGCCTCTTGGCCTCCCTCTCCTGGCGACTAACAGACTCAATCTCATGGGCAATATCCATAACCTCCTCGAACGTAGCACCAGTCACCCTCTCCCTGGTCATGAGAATACGAAGCTAATAAGTGAGGCCATCAACAAACCTCCTAATCCTTTCTCTATCTGTCAGAACCAACCAAATGGCATGACGAGCTAACTTGGAGAACCTCAACTCATACTGCGACACGACCATCTCTCTCTGATGTAACCACTCAAACTGCCTGTGCAGCTTCTCTCTACGAGACTATGCCACATACTTCTCCAAGAAAATAATGAAGAACTGCTGTACCAACAGGCATACACCTCTCAAAATTCTCCCACCAAGTGAAGGCGGCTCTAGAAAACTTATAGGTAGTGAAAGCGACCCCACTGGTCTCCAGAATACCTGTTGTACGAAGTATCCTATGACACTTATCCAAGAAACCCTAGGCATCCTCGCCTTTGCACCACTGAAGGTCGGAGGCTGAAGTCTACCAAACCTCTCCAACCTATGTTGCTCGTCCTTTGGCCTGGCAGGAACTACATAGTCCTGAGCAGCTACAACCGTCTAGGCTGGATGTGCCCCCAGCCTCTAAAGTCCCTGTACGACCTGTTCAGGGGTGCGAGCGGTGGGAGTCTGATTGCCTCCCCCGGCCTAAGAAGTAGCTGCGGCTGAAGTGGCTTAAACCGCCTGAGCTAGGCCAGTGCAAACAGATAAGATCTAAGCCAAGGCCTCCTGAAGACCCAGAATTATAATGGGCACAGCTAGTTCCTGAGCTGTTGTTGCTGGAGCATCCATAACTAGGACCTGATCCTGAACTGGGGCAGTTGGTGGATCTGCAGGTGCTACCCTAGCTGTTGTGCGGGCCATACCTCTGCCACTACCGCGATCACGATGCGTCCTCGGCCTTTAGTGGCCACAGCTAGTGGTACTGGTAGTCGTCCGTCTTGACCAGTAGCGCGTGTCCCCACCATCTGTGAGAGAATATAATGACAGAAGTTTAATACTCTATCAACAAATTCGCACGACAAGAATTTCAAGATTATGAAGTTTTCCTAAAGGTTTTGTAGCCTCTCGAGGATAAATACAGACGTCTCCATACCGATCCGTGAGACTCTACTAAACCTGCTCATGACTCGTGAGACCTATGTAACCTAGGCTCTAATACCAACTTGTCATGTCCCTAAACTGGACCCGGTCGTGATGGCGCCTCTCGTGAAGACAAGTCCAGCCAACACTTCCTATTTCTGTTTTAAACAATTAAAAAGAAGATTCAAGTCTAAAGTATGATAAAATAATCCAAAGTTTAAGCAATCAACAGTACAAATATGCGGAAGAACAACCCAACACAACTCGATACCGTGGTGTCACTAGTCATGAGCATCTAAAATCCAAAATAATTAGGAAAAGTCTACAGAGTTCAAACCAAAACTAAAACAAGAAGCAATAAGATAGGGAAGAAGTTCTGGGCTGCGAACGCCGGAAGCTACCTAGAGAATCCTCGGATCCGCCTGAGCTAGAAAGATCAACACTCGCGAGCGGGACCAGATGCGCCTGAATCTGCACATGAGTGCAGGGAGTAAAGTAAGTACTCCAACTCAGTGAGTAATAATCATAAATAAATACTGAAAGCAAGAAATCACGTATGGCACATTACAGGCTATAACAAGGCAGTAAAACCAGTAAAAACATTAAATCAGTAAAAGATATGTGAAAGTCATTTTAGTTCAGATTAAACTTCATGAAAAGCCCTTTTGCAATAATTAAGCAGGTAGATGACCGGCAATTAAGGAAGTTAAACACATAAAGGTTCGCCCCTTGGGCACAGTATCAACAAATCTGCCCATTGGGCAATATCTTAGAACAATACCAGCCCTCCAGGCTATATCTCACATCACAATGGGTACCCACGCTCATTGGGGTGTGCAGACTCCTGGAGGGGCCCCTTACGGCCCAAGCTCAATATTAAGCTAACTCGTGGCATCATCACTAGTCTCTCGGCCTCATATCAACAAACCACATTGTGGCGTACATATCTCAAGCCCTCGGCCTTGTAATCAATATCATATATTTTCTCACAACATAGGCCCTCGGCCTTACTCAGTCAAAATCCTCACAAGCCACTCGGGCAATTGTAAAACATGATTCTCAGCCCAAAATATCATTTAAAAGATTATTTAAGTGTTAAAATATAGTAAACATGGCCGAGTACGAAAACAATGAAATATAACATGACTGAGTTCAAGTATAAAGTCAAAACAGTGAGGAAATATCAATAAAATCCCCGAAGGGTTCAAATAGATAGCACGAGGCCCAAATATGGCATTCACCCAAATAATGACGATAGCAAATAGATTTCAGTCAAATACGCGGTAAAGTAGTCATTCGTGACGGACTAAGTCAAAATCCCCAACAGTGCACGACCCCACACTCGTCATCAAGCGTGAGCGTCACGATGCCTTTGCCCCTCGAATCGGCCTTTACTCGCATTGAATCTATCCAAAACCAGAATCACAGCGTCAAAATATGCTAAGGGAACGAAGCCCAAGCAAAAATAACCAATATACAACACGAATCTTGAAATTACCAAAACCCGAACCCCGGGACCACATCTCGGAATTCGATAAAATTCACATCAATTGATTCCTTATCTCCCCACGAGTTCGTACATATCCAAAGTACCAAAATCCGACCACAATAGGTCCCTTAATTCCACACGTCTAGGTATCCAATACCAAGCCCTAGTTTCCCCAATTTTAATCCTTAAATTCCATTAATTATAGCTCTAATCCGTGAAATAATACCATAGGAATAAGTTTAAGGTCGAAAATCCTTACCTCAATGAAGTTCCCTTGAAATCCCTCTTCAAAATTGTCCAAAAAACTCCAAAGCCGACTTAAAAATGGTGAAATAGCTCAAAAATCCCGAAGGAAACAATTTATACCTTCTGGCCCAGGCATTTTCGCATTTGTGGCCATATTCCCGCTTCTGTAGTACCACTTCTGCGGTCAAGACCACCGCCTCTGCGGTCCTCACTTAAGTCACCAAAAATCGCTTCTACGAAGAAATGCCCGCACCTGCGCCTTTGCAGGTGCGGCTCCTGAACCGCATCTGCGGCTCCAGCCTTTCCAGCAAAATTCTGCTTATGTGACCAATCCTCCGCATATGCGGCGTCGCACCTGCGGTCCCCAATCTGCAGGTGTGGAAATACCTGAAGCAACAAAAATCTGCAGCTCACCAAAAAACCCAACTCTCCGTCAACCATACGAAATCACCCCGAGGCCCCCCGGGACCTCAACTAAGAGCACCAACATATCCCAAAACCTTATTTAAACTTGTACCAATCTTCAAAACACCTCAAACAACATCAAATCAACCAAAACACATTCTATTCAAGCCTAAGTTTCCAAAAATCTTCCTAATTTCGCTTTTGATAAAAAACCCAACCAAACCACGTCCAAATAATCTGAAATTTTGCACACACATCCCAAATGACACCACGAATCTAGTGAAACTCTCAGAATTCCATTCCGACTCCTATATCAAAATCTCGTCTACTAACCAGAAATCTCCAAAATATCAACTTCGCCAATTCAAGCCTAAATCTACTCCAAACCTCCAAATCTCATTCCGATCACGCTCCTAAGTCCCAAATCACTTCCCAAAGCTAACCGAACCATCGGAACTCACATCCAAGCCCTCTAAAACATAAGTTAACATCGGGTTGATTTTCCAACTTAAGCTTTCTCAAAAGAGACTAAGTGTCTCAAACCTTACCACATCCTCTCCGAACCCGAGCCAACCAACCCAATCGCATATAGAACCGATAGACAAAGCAATAAGAAGCAGAAATGGGGGAAACAGAGCGGTAACTCATGAGACAACTGGCCGGGTGGTCACAAATGGTGTTGCTTTTAATATTTATGAAATAAAATTAAGTTTCCAATAGTCTTAAATGTAATTGACAATTAGCGTTGAAGATTCAACACAATAATTAAAAAAAACTTCAAGAAATAAATAAAGATTTTCATTCCCTATTATCGTTACTGTCTAGCACTATTTCATTGTCATTGTCTTCATCTTTTTTATCAACATCTGTACGCATCTGCCCAGATCGAGGGCATCATAATCTAGGCCCCAGTTGACAAACATTTCTCATATTTCATCGCTATCATTAATAAGACCACTTGCTTGATTTCTAAAAACAATATGGGACTCCTACATGCAACGTCTGTGGTAGAAACTTTGATAGTCCCTCTCATTTGACAACTATTCGAAATACATGATAATCAATGTCTCTATGTAATTTTTCATTCTTTAATAAATCCCAATATTGACCCTCCATTCCTTGCGGGTAGTTATGATCAGCCAGTGCATGATGAACGGCTAGTGCTTTTCTATCTCTAAAATCTCTTTCATCAAATGACTAATCACTTCTGGTTCATCTTTCTGTGTTTTTGTTTGGAATGTTACAGACAGTGCTTGTGGTACAACTAGCCCATGCTAATGGCATAGTACTTCATAATCACACCTTTTTGACTAAAGAAAAACCCTTTTTAGTTTTTCACCCCAAATTCGCATACCTTCAGGCTTTGTAGAATGCGCTTCCCTCCTCAATAATGTGCCCTGCAACTTTGAGACAATATGTATATTGATATGCTTATTTTACAAGGGACATTGAACATCATGCCACTTGTCATCCACCAAATCAGTATAGAACCTAGCATGTATTTTTCAAGGTAGGGATCGATTGTGTTATGACGTGTTCCATGTGGATCCGTTGAACTACCTTCACCTTTTTGCCTCTTCTTAAACCACTTATTAAATGTTAGTGGCATTTCTAAAATAGATGTTGTAATGGTTTTTGAAATGATTTTTGAAATGGGTTTTGGAAAACTGGAATGTTGGTTCAACTTAAAAATAACTAAACTGTATGAACTTGTACGTTAAACATAGTGCATCAATAATATACGCTATGTGTATTATCTTGTCCGCCTGAAAAAGCCTGCACGAACTTGTACCGTAAGAAACCTTTGTATGTTAAAAATAGAACATCAATAATATGTGTTATGTGTATTGTCTTGTCAACCTAAAAAAGCTTGCACATTGTACTGTAAAGAAGCCTTTGTACGTTAAACATAATGCGTCAATAATATGCGCTATGTGTATTGTCATGTCAACCTGAAAAAGCTACACGAACTTGTACCGTAAAAAATTGTTTGCACACGAAACATTATACATAAATAATATGTGTTATGATGAACCCATTAACTAGGATTACTACAAATCATGTTTGCTAAACCTTTAGATTCGTATCGATGAGTACGAACTTCAGATTTGGAAACTCGAAGAACAACTTGCGACAGTGAAGGAGAAACTGAAAGAGGCAGAAGAAGAAAATAATCAGTTGGAAGTAAAAATTCAGTGGTTGAAGCAGAGAATAATGGGTGATAGTGACAAAACAAACACATGGCTATTTTAAGTGTAGTTTTTGTTTTCATGTTGTATGTTTCATGTATTATGCGTATTTTTTAACATATTTAAATTTATGTCAGTCTGTCTCATTTTCTTGTGTTCTATTTTTAAACTAATAAATAACCCAAAAAATAAAAACACATGCGCTTTTAATGTAAAACATCAATAGTGTTACTATTAAATACTTAACGTCATATATACAAATCAAAATACATATCAATGCGTCCCATAGCCTATATGATTTAAAGCATTGGTTGGCCTGAGGCACATACCATTCCGCCCGGCTACGCTATCGGGATCATCTTCATCCCGTCGCCTCTTTATTTGGGGATACGCTGCAGCATGATTGTCAGGAAGGCTAGCAGGATCAGTAGAAGCGACCGTTGGGCCATCAGTAACCTAAACAATAATAAGATATTTTAGTATATGAAATATAGAATACTAACATAATTGTCAGTAAAACAATTTAATCGTCAAACCATGGTCTCAGCGGGCTCCTGAATAAGATCATCCGTCTCCAGCAAGCAAGTATCACACAATGTGGCCTCCGTGATGACGAAATTTTTAAAAATAATTTAGATATTAGTGACTAATCTATAAGGTAAAAAAATATAAGTAATAGTAATACAAACAAACTTGCGTTTGAGTAGGCACACAATGCTCGGTGGGAACTCCGAGGTGCACTGAAGTAGATGAAGGTTGTGACGTCTCCGTCTGATGTGATGTCTCCCTCTCTGTTCCTGAAGTATCCTCGGCAGCCCTTGATGAAGTGACCTAACTCAGTCATCTCACTATGATCATTTCATATCGAATGATCCTCAGCAACCATCGATGGCTTTAGAAGACCAGAAAAATACTTATCCCAATTATACGCCATAATGGCGATGCCCGCCATCAACATTGGAGCTGAAGGGGTCAATTGTGAAGTCCCTGATGACAAATGAAGGCTGAATTACGTCATATCATGACGAGCATCATGTGGCTTAGGGTAGTCACCCAGCTGATCATCTCCATTATCCTCCACGGTTGTCTCAATGCCCCCTTGCTGGGGACTCCGTCCTCACCGACCACCATTACTACATGGGCCACCCCTTCCTCTCTAGCCACACCTGCCACGTCTACCACGTACTGGGGCCATTTGTCGCCCATGATGCTACTCCTCAGGAGGGATATATTCAGCCTTGTAACCTAACTATGTATCCTCTCGGCAGTTCTCAATGTGTAAGTAGCAAGATCAGCAACCCGACGACTAAACCCGTGCACAACTGCCGCTCCGGCACCTGCATACTGTAGCACCTCCAGTCCCAACTAGTAGAAATAGTGTAAGCCAATAGCCTGTATATCATATAACATATTGATTAAGGAAGGATGTAAAAGTAATGTAACATGATAAGTAAGCATATCAAATAACATACCAGTGCCTCATGCCTCCTAGCGTATGGAACGTACTGACGACCATCGCGATGAACAAGATTCCCAATCAAAAGGCGAGTAACATGGCGATACCAAACCATGTATTCATGATCCCCCTTAACACGATCATATGGAGGGTATGGCAGAATCAGGCCAAATCTCTGAACCTAATTCTCTATTTGGGCCTCTAGCCACCCAAGTATGTCTGGTCGACTTTGTTGCGATCATCCCACTCGTAATGTATGGAATGCCAACTGGGTGGAATAGGTATAAGCTAGAGTCGACCAAACTGTCGAAGGACTCGATCGGTGGTATGATGCTCGACTCTATCGAGACATATAAGTGGGACTAAATACATCCACATAACTCGACCGCAGGAGCAATAATCTGGCAATCCAGCAATGAGCTCGTCGCTGTATAGACTCCATATGAACTATTTATTAAACGCAAACATCATGAGTAAATGCAAGACATATCAAGAATTATAAAATAAACTTAGTCATATATTTACCTGACTACCTTCAAGAAAATCCAACAGATCCCCGTAATAAGGGAGATGATATGAAGCGTCAACCTCGCGGGCGCAACCTCTCCTACCTACATACCTCCTAGAGAGTGGTAGAAACGGTGGAGGTGGTAAATTTGAGTAATTTTGTACTATCTCTATTATAATAATTAAAAGAATTGATAATGTTATCACCTGCAGAAGCAGAATAAAAATAGTGACGTCTCTCATGGTATCCATGGACGCCCTGCACAGCTGCCTATAAAGGTAGGCTAGAATAGCTCCATCCTAGTTGTACGTAGGTAACCCATCTAGCCGCTCTAGATGATGCAAAAATTACAAGCTAACAAGGTTTCCCGAAATGTTAGGGAAACATCAACAACAACAATAACCTCGTCTTCCGCTTAATAAACTCTACCGGTGAGTCATCAGTAATCTCCGCGTGCAGTAGCACCAGATGCTGCCCAATGGGCGATAGCTGCAATCGACCAGCAAACACTCATAGCAATCGGCTCCGCAGGATGGAAATCGGTGAGCCTATACAACATATGTAGATAGTCCTCTCTCATATAATCCCCAATAGCCTACGGGTAGCTAACATCCTTACCATCAACGGGCAACCTGAATAGAACTTTCACGTCCTGCGCGATGGTAGCTTCGTCGATAGGTAGATAAAATGTACGAGTCTTCGGTCTCCACCGAACTATCATAGTTGTGATCTGGTGTCACGACCCCAGCTTTTCCCTATAGGATGCTGTGATGACACTTAGTCTCTAAGACTAGGTAAGCCTAACATTCATACAGAAATAACTAAAATAATAAATAAAATCTCAAAACTCAGCAACTATATAATATGAAATCTGCAACTCAGCATATACAACTCCTAGAAATACAAGTCACAAGATCTAAATAGAAGTATTGTATAATCTTATACATCAATATCTATAAAAGGATAAGGAACATAGACTAGTCAAGGTAGAGAGGGACTACAAGGCCTGCAGATGCCGGCAGGTATACCTTAAAGTCTGTGTAGCTAAACTTCCGCTAATGCCTGGGCTAGTAGGAGGTACCTAGATCTGCCCAAAAAGATGTGCAGAAGCATAGCATGAGTACACCACAATGGTACCCAGTAAGTGTCAAGCCTAACATCGGTAGAGTAGTGACGAGGTAAGTTCAAGGCCCTACTAGAATAAATAAGAAGACTGTACAAGTGTATGGCAGCATAGTAATGACAATAAAGAAATTGAAACAAAAAATAGCATATCAAGATCAGCTACACATAACTACAACAAATGGTGCAACACGAAGAAGACAAGAAATAATATGCTAAGGAATAATTCACAATCTTTCCTTATATCACCGCGGGAGCCTTTACATTTAGTTTTGAAAATTATTTTACCGAAATAGCGTCCCGCGATTTAGCCCCTCTTATCACAACGCATGACTTCTAGTAGTTTCCCTACTAGCCACAGGTATCAAGCCCATCTTATTTCACCGCATGTGTTTCAACCCCAAAACCTTATACCACCGCATACGTATCAATATTACAATGTATCACAAATCGCACCTCACGTGCCCAATATCACAACTTGCCATAGAAACTAACAATAACAGTGCTTTCACAATAAAGAGACCATGGCTCAACCACAATTCACACAAGAATCTCAACAACAATAACCGGTAGTGAATAACCCAACAAGAATAGTATTTCACAACTTAACACTTTGTCTCCATGCAAATCATGACTTTTATAACTCAATACCAATTTCAAAAACAAGATATTCCAAGAATAACAACTTCAAGTGAATAATTCAACGATTAAATAATGAATACAGAATAAAAGAAACAAGAACTTCACCTAAACATGTAGAGCAATTAGCAAGTTAGAGGTAAGACAAGTAAACGTGTGAAAATAGGCTAGAAATGATGACTATAACATGTTAAGGTAACTCAATTAAGGCATGGATGGAATCTACGTAGCTAAAATTGGTAAATTCCACATTTAGTCCATGTACACACTCGTCACCTTGCGTACACGGCCTTCACATATCACAATTTTCACAACCAACACAAATCCTAAGAGGTAATTTCTCCCACACAAGGTTAGGTAAGTCACTTACCTCAAATCACACTAACTCAATCCACAAGTAGGCCTTTCCTTCGATTATCCAACTCCGAATGGCTCGAATATAGCCAAAACAACTTCATACTATAAATATAAACTATAAAAAACTAATTCGAACAATAAAATTATGTTCTTTGCAAAAAATTAAAAAATCAACTCAAAAAATCAATTTGTGTCCGCGTCTCAGAACCCGACCAAAATTACAAAATCCGAACACACATACGATAACGAGTCCAACCATATATGAATTACTAAAATCCGACTTCAAATAGCCTTTCAAATCCCAAATTTTAGCCTTAGAAGTTCCACAATTTGTTTTCCAAATTTCCAACCCCAAAACATTAATTTAATGATGAAAATAAAAATAGATTCGTGTAATTTAACCAAAATAGAGTTAGGAATTCTTACACCAATGTTTTCCTTGAAAATCTCCTGAAACATTGCCTCATACCGAGATCTCCAAGTTCAAAAACGGATTATGGGACAAACCCTCAAAATTTCCTATTTTCTGCCCAGCAAATCTGCTTCTGTGAGCCTGGGGTCGCACCGGCAGAAAAACCATCGCAGGTGCGAATTCCACATAAATACAGGAGTTTAGCATCTTCAGATAAAAGCTCGCACCTGTGAGTTCACTCCTGCGTAGGACTCTCCGCTTCTACGACCATAGACCAGGCCAGCCTCGCCCACATCTGCAATCGCACCTGCGGACTTGTAGATGTGGATAACTCCTCTCACCTGCGATCCCAGCTGGGCAAAGCCAGCTTTGCATCTGCGATAACTGCTCGCTTTTGCTAATCTGCACCTGCGGCAAATCCCTCCACAGGTGCGATGACACCAGATGGCTGGGAACTTCAGCAGTAGCACAAGTCCAAAAATTGATCCAGATTCAATCCATTTTACACTCGGGGCCCCCGGGACCCTTTCCGAATATACCAATAAGTTCCAAAACACATAACAGACCTACTTGAGGCCAAAAATCACATCAAACAATATCGATTCTACAAATCACAACCCAAATTCAAGCCTATGCAACTATGAACTTCCGAATTCCGAAACCAATGCCGATTCATACCAAAACAACTCTAATTGACTCAAAATTTTACACAGGAGTCATAAATGATATTACGGACCTATTCCAACTTTCGCAATCGGGATCCGACCCCGATATCAATGAAGTCAACTCCCGATCAAACTTTCCAACCTTCCTAACCTTCAACTTTCTAACTTTTGCCAATTCACGCTGAAACGACCTACAGACCTCCAAATCAACATCTGAACACACTCCTAAGTCTAAATCGCTATACGGAGCTATTGGAACCATCAAAACTCTATTCCGAAGTCGTCTACATAATAGTCAAACTATGGCCAACTCTAACAACTTAAGCCTCCAACTTAGAGACTATGTGTCCCGTTTCACTCCAAAACTCAGGCGAACCAAAACCAAACACCCCCGGCAAGTCACATACTCATGATGCAACATAGAGGAAGTATTAATTAGGGGATTGGGTATAAAATACTCAAAACGACCGGCCAAGTCGTTACTTTAGGGGCCAGTCGAACTACAATCAGCCAATCTCTATAATCTGGTAAAACCCCGTCTACTGAAGGCATGTAACTGTACGAGGATGACGAAGGTGGTCCTTAATGAATTACCAAAGACCGTCTATATGTTTGGGGTGGAAGGTCTGGGATAGCAACTTTCCATCCCATATGTGGGAAGACCTATGGCCACCTTGGAGCAACAATAGCAAGAGAATAGTAGGTCCAGGATGCATTGACGGAGGATCCATCACGATGTCTGTAAATTGAATAATGTTAATTAAAGTATTTTTCTCTTTAGTCATTTAACATCTTTAAATATATTGCGATATTTTTTATTTTAATATTTAATCGATAAATTTTCTATATTATTATTTAGGTTCATATAAAATATTTATTTATATGTTAGTTTCTTAGATTTTTCGACCAAAATTTGGCAGGGTTTTGTTTGAACTTTCAATTTTTTCGGATGTTTTTGGCTTATAAGAAAATTAAATATTTAATTTAATTATTCAAATCTCGATATTTTAAATAATTATTCAAATAAAAATACTATTAAAGTTTTTTGTGTTCATAACGATTTATATCTTAATTTAATACTATTAAACGAACAAAAATGGCACAATCTCTTTTAGGCACTGTCAATTTTTTAACAATCTTATTCCAGATTAAAACAATATTAAATACTTAATTTGTTTAACTATTTGAAACTATTTATAGAAACTTACTATTAAGAATTTATTTTATTCATAATGATTTGTTTGTTAATTTTTATATTTTACACAAAAATCCGGCAATGTCTCTTTTGTACTGCCAACAAATTATTTTATGATTCATATCTAATTTTTAATTGTTATCTAATAATATATTTACAATACACTTTATAATTGATTAAAATTTGATCCATAATCAAATTCTCTAACCATGTTAGTTAATGAAGACACATAATTTTTATTCTATACTAAAGAATCCTAAAGGGCACTAAAGTCATACTACTCTAAATGGCCATAAACAACATCAACTAACATAAATTAAAATTTATTATCAGTTCTACTACGCTAAAGGGCACTACATAACACTAAAAGGTACTACATAATACTAAATGGCACTAAACAACACTAAAGTCACATATTATTGTATGTACAACACTAAAGTCACATATAACACTAATTATTCAACAAATGAACAATATACAAATTTCATATTTTTGCACATAAATAAACTAATCCGGATAAAAAATTAAACAATAAATATTTCAAAAAAAGATTACAAAAAGCATACAATACATTAAAAACAACTAATTAGTCAATTATATACATGAGTTATACTACAAAAGTGATTTGGAATACCTCTTTTTCGAGTTTTTTGAATTGAGAAAGAATGAAGATTTGACCAACGAACCAGGCAATAAAAGAGTTCCACCACACGACAACGCCTTGGATCGAGTGTTAGATCGCTAAAATAATGATGGGACATGATTTTAGGTGAGGGATTGTCACGACCCTAAAATCGACTCGGTCGTGGTGGTGCCTATCGTGAAACTAGGCTAGCCGACACAACTCCCGAGTTAACCATTTAATCAATAATAATTCATTTTTAAGCTTTTAATTAATCAAATATCTCAAAATGTAAGTCTAAATGAACAGTGCGGAAATAATATACAAGCCCGACATCAGGGTGTCACAAGTCATGAGCATCTACTAAGGTCTGAGAACAATAAGAGTCTAAGAATGTACTAAATACAGTCTAAGGAAGACAAGAGGGAGAAAAGCAGTGCTGCGAACGTCAGGCAGCTACCTTGCTAACTCCAATGACTTTGCCACTAAGCAATCAACACTCGCTACCGGGTTCAGAACTACCCGAATCTACATACAAGGTGCAGGGAGTAATATGAGTACGTCAACTCAGTGAGTAATAAAAGTAAAAGCAACTAAAAGATAAGAAAACTCGTAAAACACAGCAAAATGCTACAAAGAGGCAATGTAAAACCAATACAAAGCAATAAAACAATGAGAACTTGTAAAACAACTTAGTTCAGTATAAGCTTCTTTAAAACATCTTTTAACAGTTAAACGAGTGAATGAAAAAAAATAGTGAGAAAAGGTAAACACATAAAATCAGCCCTTTGGGCAAAATACCAACAGAACCAGCTCCTCGGGCTATCTCACAATCACTTGTATTAGCCCCTCGGGCTAAGTCACATCACACACTGGGTACCCGCGCTCACTGGGGGTGTACAAACTCCGGGAGGGGCCCCTTACGGCCCAAGCGCAATATCAAGCCATCTCGTGGCATAATCAATAGGCTTTCGGCCTCATATCAAGCCACTCCGTGGCATAACAACTCAGGCCCTCGTTCTTATAATCATAAATCAGTACAACACTGATGCGGCATGCAGTCCGATACTATAATAACCTCACAACACAGGCCCTCAGACCTACTCAGTCAAAAATCTCTAAAAGCCACTCGGGCACAGTAAAATATGATGTTCAACTCAAAATATCATTTAAGATGTTAAAACAGAGTAAACATGGCTGAGTTATAAAAACAATAGAATATAGCATGACTAAGTACAAGTATAAAGTCAAAGTAGTGAGGAATAGTAGTAAAAATCTCATAAGGGTCCAAAATAGTTGGCACGAGGCCCAAATATGAAATTCAACCCAAAATATGATGATAGCAAACAGTTTTCAATCAAATATGCAGTTAAATAGTCATACGGGATGGACTAAGTCACAATCCCCAATGGTGCACGACCTCACGCTCATCATCTAGCTTGTGCGTCACCTCAAAATAGCACAACGATGTGAAATACGGGGTTTCATACCCTCATGATAACATTTACAATCATTACTCGCCTCAATCCGGTCCAAACTCTAGCCCGTGATGCCTTTGCCTTTCGACTCGGCCTCCGAATGCTCCAAATCTAGCCAAAAGCAGATTCATACCATCAAAATATGCTAAGAGAACAAAGCCCGTTTGAAAATATCCAATTTATACAAAAAATCCTGAAATTGGCCAAACCCAGCCCCCGGGACCAGGTCTCAGAATCCGATAAAAATTACATCAGTAGAATCCTTATCCTCTCACGAGTCCATACATACCTAGAACATCAAAATCGAACCTCAAATGGCCCCTCATATCCCCAATTCAACTCTCCAATTTTTCTTCCAATTTTCATTCCAAATTCCCAAATTGAATGATAAAAATTAAGACAAAATCATGGTATTTAACCAAATTTGGGTGAAGAACACTTACCCCAATCAATCTTCTGAAAATTTCCTCCAAAATCGTCTTCTCCCGAGCTCCATAGCTCCAAAAAATGCAAAAATGGCTGAAATCCTTGAAATAGAGTACTTTATAAAACTACCCAGGCTTCCTCTTTCACGAATGCGAAGGACAGAATTCACGATCTCCGACAACACCTTTCGCGAACGCGAGTCCTTGACCGCAAACGCGAAGAACAAACCGTCTGCAACAAAAACAGCAAAACTACCAAGTCCAAAGTCCAAAAATTGATCCGTTAACCACCCGAAACATACCCGAGGCCCCCGGGACCTCAACCAAACATGTCAACTTATCCTATAACATCATTCAAACTTGTTCCAACCTTCGGAACGCTCAAAACAACATTAAAACACCAAATTTGCATCTGATTCAAGCCTAAGAATTCCAAAAACTTCCAAATTCTGCTTTCGATCAAAAAGTCTATCAAACCTTGTCCGAATGAACTGAAATTTTGCACACACATCACAAATGACACAACGGACCTACTCCAGCTTCTGGAATTCCATTCTGACCCATATATCAAAATCTCACCTATCAACCAGAAAATGCCAATCCCAATTTCGCCAATTCAAGCCTAAACATTCCACGGACCTCCAAAATGCATTCCGATCACGCTCCTAAGTCCCAAATCACCTAACAGAACTAACCAAATCATAAAAATTCCAATCCGAGATCATATACTAACAAGTCAAAACTTGGTCAATCCTTTAAAATTTTAAACTTCAAACTGAGAATTGTTCTTCAAAATTTATTCTGATTACCCTGAAAAACAAAACCGATGATTTACATAAGTCATAATACATCATACAGCACTAGTCATGCCCGAGAACTAGCGAGTGAAGTACAAAATCTCAAAACGACCGGTTCGGTCGTTACATCCTCCCCCACTTAAACATATGTTCGTCCTCGAGCGTGCCCAGAGTTGTTTCGAAAACCATCAAATCGTTGTATAACCTTTCCATGCATATACCCGGGGGTGATCCCACATCACCCTATCTCATATAGGTCCGATAACACAATGTAACTGAAATTTCACAATCCAACCTAACCTATAAACCTTAGAACCACATTTCCACTTCTGAAATCATCTACACGATCAGAATCTCACATCTATACTCTGAATAAGTCCAAACAAGCTGTAACAAACCATATATGCAACCTTAGATGCAATCACAAAACATACCGCATAACTCAAACACTTGTAGCGATAACTTCAAATCACGGTAGCTGCACACAACAACCGAATACCGATAATAACCTCTTGTCAATTAAAGTCTCATTCCAACACTTTCATATATTGCCAATGATAAATGAAATACGTAGAAGTCATAGCCATTTCTCATATCAACCATTTGAGAAGCCACTCCTCCTTTGGCGTGGACCATAGAAAATGTTTTAGCCGAACATCGATATTATTCTTCCAACACGCTGAAACTGAATCTGTTCGTATTCATTATAGATCCCAACGATCTCATCTAATCCAACACAACTACTATGGTGGCATGACTCATCAATACAATCTAAATCCATACTTCGTGCAATCCGCACACCAATAAGCAACAATTCAAAGGTACTCAAATCATGAAAATGACTCGAATGAAAGAGTTGTACCACAATCTCACTAGTACCACCACAACAAAATGCTGAGAACCCATCACACGTCGTAGAAACAGAACACACGAATCTAACCCGAATGGTTGTACCTCCACATAACTTCGCTATAATATGCGACCCTATTCAAACACTGGTCCACATGAAACATCTTAGGTCATTCTGCTCAAATCGATAACCACACGCAATTTGATGTTTAGAACCAAAGCAATTATCATAACCACTGCGAAGCAATTGACATAATATTATACAAACCCAAAAGGACACAACCAATATGCCATCCGCCGAACTATACCCAATAGTCCCCCCCGCTCGAATTCCACTGAGAGACCCAATAAAACCGCACCATATGTGCCTATAACCAACAAATCCCAACACCTCGCAACACGGAAAGGTAACTCATAGATCTCTCCATATCACTAATAAGCTCAATAACAACTGAATCAACACATCTCTCAACAATACAACTCGGAGTCAACCAAGCCGACTCGATGTAGAACACACATCTATATTAGCATACCAAAGAACCCCTTATCATGAAGTTCTTGACTTGCTCCTTCAATTCCATTAACTCCGCCGGTGCCATATGATATAGTGCCCTGACACCCAACCAATACCGAAATCAACAACCCTACCCGGCGACATGCCAGCTACAGGAAACACATCCATAAAATCCCTCACCACAGGGACTGAATCAATGGTAGGAGTCTCTGTACTACCATCCATCACGAAGGCCAAATAAGAAAGACAATCCTCCCCAGCCATCCGCTAGGTCTTCAAAATGAAGCCACCCTACTAGGACCATAATTCGTCGAATCTCGCCACTCAATTTGTGGCATTTTTGGTATAGCCAACATTGTCGTCCTAGCGCAACAGCCCAGAATAACACGACACGGGGACAACCAGTCCATACCCAATATCACATCAAAATCTAACTTACCAAGCAACAAAGGATCCACTCAGGTCTCCAAACCTCGATAGTCAATACACAGTGTCGATACACGTGATCCACAACCATAACATAACTAGTTTATGAGAACTCCAAGTCTCTAACTCCATATAGAACACGAATCACCATATCCGATCCCAATTCTGTTGTTCGAATACATACCACACCTCTAATACCCAATCATTCCACGAGAGATACTCTAAAAATTCTTCTGTGCTGCCAAACAAACTCGAATATCAGCAGTTGATCCAACAAGAGAGTATCGTAACACTACTGAAGTATCCTCAACTCTAACACTTGCCCTTTTTTTTTGAAAATGCATACTTTCATCAGGCCATATCAATCGGTGATCTCATTTATCTAGTCATCTGAAACTGTCCATGCTACCCAAGAATATTGAACTTCCTTTCAAAACTAAACCGTGACCTCACACATACAAATTTCAATCCTACACAACATACCGAACATACCATATCATCCTAGGATAAACGTGAGAACTTATTATCCCCATCCGAGCCATAAGCAACCACGTACTCAACTAGCCAAGAATTTCCATTGATCCCATCTAGAAGAAAATCACTATACAACCCATGCTCCTCACGCTCGCAAAAAATATACATCTCGAACCGTGGTAGGAACCATCAAGAACTATCCGATTTCCATTCGCACAAAACTAAACCGTCAAGATTGAATCTTTCTAACTCAACCAAGCTACGAGGCCACTAAAACCCAGGAGCATTGCCACAAAACACCTGTAGAAACTCATTACCTCGTAAGCACCCAAAGAGCTAGTCATATCCTTACCATGTCAATCTGGCCTACTACCAAGCTATCCCATCTATCTAAGTTCCTTCTGATTTACCTTCAACTTGATACTTCTTCTTGCTATAACACCACAATTCCTCAACCCAGACTCACCACACGAGACCCAAGCATAAAACCACACCGTCTAAGGCTCATAAGCCGCCGGATACTCTCTTAAATATTCCCAAAAGCACCACATTGAAAATACCTACCCCGAAGAGACTTCTTACAAATCCAAAGCCATTGCCTTTACCTTCTTGATACTGCTATATAGAATCCCCTAATGATATAGAAATACCACGAGTCTTGACACCCTTCAATGCAAACCTCAGTTTCTAGCCAATTACGAACCCGCGAAAATTCTCAATTGCCACATATAAATCTTGAATTCATTAGAACCATTTTCGAGAGTCATCCACTCTACTCAAACCGCAATTAGACCGATCAAATGGACCAAACGACCTGTGCTCCATTAGCACTCCGGCACCGCAGAATGTAACCTTACCTTAACACAACCAAGCAACTTCCTGCTATGCACCGTACATCCTTTACTAATAACAACTCAAGTCATTCCATGATTCTCATATGCCCATAAAGCATAACATAACCTTTATTGAAATTTTCTTTACTCGAGCCATCCTCGGTCTCAACCTTCGTAAGTCATAACTGATTCACCCATACACCTCAAACTGGAACCAACATAGCACATAACCATGCAATCAACTATTCAATGGCAGACTCCCCCCACTTGGCTCAAAAACATAGATCAAAACACACAATAACTCATAACGCATATACTCTATTACTGTCATAATGCCATAGTAGGATTAAACTCAATCCTTCATAAGCTCGTGAAACACAGACCATTTAGTACTTTAAATCTTCTGCAAATCTTGCATTTCACCCTCATAATAGTCAAGCCCACTCTCTTAGGTGAACCAAATTCAAATTGCAACACATATATTTCCCTAGTAACAGAGATCTTCCAATAAACGACATAAAGGATCGCGGAAACTTCAGAACAATCCGTAGGAGGTAGCCCACCTACCTCACCTCAAACTAACATCTCCTTATACCCTCTCGTTGTCATAAACATTACACAGTTACTTAATCTTCCTGAGTTTAAACCCATATCGCAACGTGAAATCCACTTCACTTCCCAACTAGGCAACATGAAAGGTCCTTCAACACGCCCACAATTCGGGCTAAACATAAAATCAGGATGGAAACCAAGCACCGGATAGTTCTTACTACCCCCAAAGTAGACCCTTCTTGTCTCGTTCAAATCATATGCACATATCTCGTAGTCACATCATAATTATCACGTAGCTATCCAGCCATCACTCCCACCAATAAGGGCATTATCGGACATAGAAATCCAAAATAGCGTGCTCACACAATCAACACTTCAGTGCTCAAGCTATAGGCAAAACCCAGCCTAAAGTCCTCCAGACTGGCCCAACATCAACACACAGATATCATCTCGCCCCTCGATTAGGGAATCACAAGCCATCGATGCACATCTGATATTGAGCGCTCATGCGCGCACACGAATGCATGGAAGGAATTTCAATAGTTATATTTCAAGCTGAATCAATGAAACATGACAAGAATTCAAGAATGTGGGATTTCCTAAAGGTTCTACAGCCTCCCGAGGATAAGTGCATACATCTTCGTACCGATCCGCGAGACTCTACTAAACCTGCTCATGGCTCACGAGACCTATGTAACCTAGGCTCTAACACCAACCTGTCATGACCCTAAAACCGACCCGGTTGTGATAGCGCCTATCGTGAAACTAGGCCAGCTGACACAACTCCGGAGTTAGCCATTTAATCAATAATAATTTGTTTTAAAGCTTTTAATTAATCAAATATCTCAAAATGTAAGTCTAAATGAACAGTGCAGAAATAATATACAAGCCCAACATCGGGGTGTCACAAGTCACGAGCATCTACTAAGGTCTAAGAACAACAAGAGTCTAAGAATGTACTAAATACAGTCTAAGAAAGACAGGAGGGAGAAAAGCAGTGCTGCGAACTTCGGGCAGCTACCTTGCTAACTCTAATGACTCTACCACTGAGAAATCAACACCCGCTACAGGGTTCAGAACTACCTAAATCTGCACACAAGGTGCAAGGAGTAATGTGAGTACGTCAACTCAGTGAGTAATAAAGTAAAAGCAGCTGAGAGATAAGAAAACTCGTAAAACACAGCAAAATGCTACAAAGAGGCAATGTAAAACCAATACAAAGCAATAAAATAGTGAGAACTTGTAAAACACCTTAGTTCAGTATAAGCTTCTTTAAAACATCATTTAACAGTTAAACGGGTGAATGAAAAAAAATAGTGAGAAAAGGTAAACACATAAATTAGCCCATCGGGCAAAATACCAACAGAACTAGCCCCCTCGGGCTATCTCACAATCACTCGTATCAGCTCCTCGGGCAATAACATGGAACAACCTCATCCCCTCGGGCTAAATCATATCACACACTGGGTACCCGCGCTCACTGGGGTGTTCAGACTCCGGGAAGGGCCCCTTACGGCCCAAGCGCAGTATCAAGCCATCTCGTGGCATGATCAATAGGCTCCCGGCCTCATACCAAGCCACCTCATGGCATAAAAACTCAGGACCTCGGCCTCATAATCATAAATCAGTACAACACTGCTGCGGCGTGCAGTCCGATACCATAATAACCTCACAACATAGGTCATTGGCCCTACTCAGTCAGAAATCTCTAAACGCCACTCACGCATAGTAAAATATGATGCTCAGCACAAAATATCATTTGAGATATCAAAATAGATTAAGGGTCCAAAACAGTTGGCACGAGGCCCAAATATGGCATTCATCCCAAAACATGATGATAGCAAATAGTTTTCAATCAAATACGCAATTAAACAGTCATACGGGATGGACTAAGTCACAATCCCCAATGGTGCATGACCTCATGCTCATCATCTAGCATGTGTGTCACCTCAAAATAGCACAACGATGTGAAATTCGGGGTTTCATACCCTCAGGACAACATTTACAATTATTACTCACCTCAATCCGGTCCAAACTCTAGCCCGCGATGCCTTTGCCTCTCGACTCGGCCTCCGAATTCTCAAAATCTAGCCAAAAGCAGATTCATATCATCAAAATATGCTAAGGGAACAAAGCACATTCGAAAATATCCAATTTATACCAAAAATCCCGAAATTGGCCAAACCCGACCCCCGATCCCACATCTCGAAATCCGATAAAAATCACATCAATAGAATCCTTATCCTCTCATGAGTCCATACATACTAAGAACATCAAAATCAGACCTTAAATGGCCCCTCAAATCCCCAATTCAACTATCCAATTTTTCTTCCAATTTTCATTTCAAATTCCCAAATTAAATGATAAAAATTAAGACAAAATCATGGTATTTAATCAAATTTGGGTGAAGAACACTTACCCCAATCAATCCTCTGAAAATCCACTCCAAAATCATCTTCTCCCGAGCTCCATAGCTCCAAAAAATGCAAAATGGCCGAAATCCTCGAAATAAAGTACTTTATTATCATGACCCTAAAACTTGCCCAGTCGTGATGGCGCCTACCGCGAAACTAGGCCAGCCGACACAACTCCCGAATTAACCATTTAATCATTAACAATCATTTTTTTAAGTCTTTAATTAATCAAATACTTCATAATGAAAGTCTAAATGAACAATGCGGAATAAATATACAAGCCCGACATCGGGGTGTCACAAGTCATGAGCATCTACTAAGGTCTGAATACAACGAAGAGTCTAAAAATGTACTAAATACAGTCTAAGGAAGATAAGAGGGAGAAAAGCAGTGTTGCGAACGTCAGGCAGCTACCTTGCTAACTCCGATGATTCTGCCACTAAGCAATCAACACTCGCTACTGGGTTCAGAAATACCTGAATCTGCACAAAAGGTGCAGGGAGTAGTGTGAGTACGCCAACTCAGTAAGTAATAAAGGTAAATGAAAGCTGAGTAGTAAGAAAACATGTAAACCACCTAAAAATGCTACAATAAAAGGGGGACATTTCCAACAGAGTACAGAAATCATTTACTTCAAAAATCATGCTTAATTTCAATAAAAACCATTTAAAACAACTTTCAATAGTTTCAAACGAGTGATAAGACAGTGAGTAAAACTGATAGAAAACGTAAATAGCCCCTCGGGCAAAACATGTATCACATACCGCCCCTCGGGCATCTCATCAATAGAACCAGCCCCTCGGGCTACCTCACAATCACTCGTAATTAGCCCCTCGAGCAACAATATGAATCAAACAACAGCCCCTTGGGCTACATCACATCACTCACACTGGGTACCCGCACTCACTAGGGTGTACAGACTCTGGGAGGGGCCATTTACGACCCAAGCGCAATAACAAGCCATCTCGTCGCATAATCAATATATCGCTCACTCAGGGTACCCACGCTCATTGGGGGTATACAGACTCCGGGAGAGGCCCCTTACGGCCCAAGCACAATAACAAGCCATCTCGTGGCATAATCAAATAGTCTTTCGGCCTCATATCAAGCCATCTCATGGTGTAACAAATCAGGCCCTCAGCCTCATAATAATGAATCAATACAACACTGCTACGACGCGCAGCCTGATCCCATAATATCCTCACAACACAGGCCCTCGGCCTCACTCAGTCAGAAATCTCTCAAGCCACTCGGGCAACAGTAAAACATGATGCTCAGCCCAATATGTCATTTAAAATATCAAATGGAGTAAATACGACTGAGTTATGAAAATAGCAGAATACAACATGTCTGAGTACAAATATGAAGTCAAAACAGTGAGGAATAGTAGTAAAAATCCCCTAAGGGTCCAAAACAGTTGGCACGAGGCCCAAATATGGCATTCAACCCAAAACATAGTAATACTTTCCAAAACACAATGATATAAAATAGTTTTAAATCAAATACGTGACTGAACAGTCGTACGGGACGGACCAAGTCACAATCCCCAATGGTGCACGACCCCATGCTCGCTACCTAGCGTGTGCGTCACCTCAAAGTAGCATAATAATGTGAAATCTAGGGTTTCATACCCTCAAGACAACATTGACAATCATTACTTACCTCTATCCGGTCCAAAATCTAGTCCGCGATGCCTTTGCCTCTTGAATCGGCTTCCGGATGCTCCAAATCTAACTAAAATCAGAATATTATCATCAATATATGCTAAAGGAATAATGCCCAAGCGAAAATAATCAAATTAACTCAAAAATCCTGAAATTGGCTCTAACTCAGCCCCCAGGCCTACGTCTCAGAATCTAATAAAAATCACAAAACTGGAAAACCCATTCGCTCACGAGTCTACCCATATCAAATTCACCAAAATCCGATATCAAATGGCCATCCATATCCCTGAAATCAAATCTCCAAACCTTTTTCTATATTTCTCAATTTTCACCCCAAATTCCCAAATTAAATGAAAAGAATCAAGACATAATCATGATATTTAACTAAATTTGAGTGAAAAACACTTACCCCAATCAATACTCTAAAAATCCCTTTAACAATCGCCTCAATCCGAGCTCCATATCTCCAAAAATGCAAAAATGGCTGAAATCCCCAAAATAGAGTACTTTATAATCTGCTCAGGCATTTACCCTATGCTATCATGGACAAATAATGCAATAGCAAAGCACAAAATTTTCCAGCCCTTCTTTTACCCTATGCGATCACGGCCATTCCCCCGCGATCGTGCTGAACAAAATTTTCCAATAACCTTCTCCAACTCTTCCGGACAGCCTGTATTATAATAGTCATAAGTTTTTTTACAAAACTTTAAATTACAATTGGTTTAATTCTCTGAAAACTTGACATCAAGGGCTACAACTTTTATTTTTGGATCACCTTCAAATTCCCTATAGATTGTGAGATATAAGCGTCCAAAATCGAGTTATGTAGCAGAGATTTTACTCTATGCGATCACCGGAAGATTTACGCGATCGCATAGCACAACTCCATTTTTCCAAATTTTCTCTATGCTAACGCAATCAGATCTATGCTAACGCACTGTACGCCCCTGAAGCCAAAAACCAGCAACTAGAAATGGTTTAAAACCACCCCAAAACTCACTCGAGGCCCTTGGGACCTCAACCAAAAATGCCAACACATCCCATAACATCATTCAAACTTGTTTCAACTTTCGGAATGCTCAAAACAACATCAAAACATTGAATCACCCTCGGATTCAAGCATAAGAATTCCAAAACTTCTGAATTTCGAATTCGATCAAAAAGTCTATCAAACCTCGTTTGAATAACCTGAAATTTTGCGCACACGTCAAAAATGACACAACAGACCTACTCCAATTTACGGAATTCCATTACGATCCCTATATCAAAATCTTACCTATCAACCGGAAAATGCCAATATTCCAATTTCGCCAATTCAAACCTAAACCTTCTACGGACCTCCAAAATGCAATCCGATCACGCTCCTAAGTCCCAAATCACCTAACGGAGCTAACAAAATCATAAAAATTCTAATCCGAGATCATATACTAAAAAGTCAAAACTTGATCAAACCTTTCAAATTTAAAGCTTCAAACTGAGAATTGTTCTTCCAAATCTATTCTGATTATCCTGAAAGCCAAAACCGATGATTTACATAAGTCATAATACATCACACGGGGCTATTCATGCCTAAGAACTAGCGAGCGAAGTGCAAAATCTCAAAACGACCAGTCGGGTCGTTACATCCGATAACTAGGGATTTTGATACATTTTATACTCCTTCTTGCTTATGCTTTGATTAGAAATTTGTACAAAATAGTCCCAAAAAGGCTCACAAGTTGTGCTTGATTGCAGGTTTGATCAACAAAGTGACAAGATGTCAAAGATCGGCTCAAAAAGAAGTGAAACTTGCACAAGTACCAAGACAAGACAAGCTCAGGCAAAGCAGGCTAAATGCGGCCGCACACCATTCTGTGCGGTCCGCACAAGTGAGGTTCGGAGAGGTAGACTTCCAGGCCAACGCGCAATGCGTCCGCATGAGATTTAATGAGGTCCGCATTGGAGTCACTGCGGCCGCACTCGATTTAGTGTGGTCCACAAAATCAAGGATCAGAGAAGTGCCAGTTTGGAGATTGAAGCGCGCTCCATTTTATGCGGACTGCACTAGAAGCCACCCCGGCCGCACTCGATTCTGTGCGGTCCGCATTGCCCGAGTTCAGAGAGCTAAATTTTAAGTCAAGAGCCTTAGTGCGGCCGCACACGATTTTGTGCGGTCCGCACTAGCCCCTCAGGGGTATTTTTGTCCAGATTTTTCAGCTTAATATAAATAGCTTCTTTTCCAATTTTTAGGTAATCAGATAGTTTTGGTACTGGTCTGCGCTCGTGACTTCGAATATTTTAGCTATTTTGAGTAATTTTAGCATCATTTCAACATTGAATCTTCTAGTTTATCTTAGCAATTAATTAATATGAGTTTTTCTTTGTCTATTTCTTTGTTTTCTTCTCTACTTATGAGTAGCTAGACCCATAAGCTAGGGTGTGGCTCAACCCTAGTGTGGGTAATTGATGGTCTTGTGTTTTTGGGCTAGATTGACTATGGGTGATTGATATTTGGGCTAATTTCATGTTTAATTGCTGAATTGGTGGTTGCAAACACTAGTTTGTGTTTGGTTGACTTTGGCTCTTCTTGAGAAAGAGAGCCTAAGTCTCTGAAATTGGTCCAACAAGGAATTAGGGCGTACTCAAGAGATTGATAACCCCAATTAAAGGGTTAAACCTAGAGATAGTAATACCCAACTTGAACCTTGATTGCTTGTGCAAGTTTGCATAACCAATTGGTCTTGAGAAAGTCAATTCGACCAAAATTACTTGAACCATAGAGAGGTGTAGAGTAGGTAAAATCGTGCAACGGTTATATCATACACCCCAAATATGTCAATCATGCCTTAGACTCAAGTATCCGTCAATTGACCACCTACGCAAAAGTCACTACCCTAGTGCCTTTTAACCATTTGAACAACTCGCAATAGTTTACTCTTAGCTTATTCGAGTTTAATTTAGCATTGTAGTTTGATAAAATTAGAAGTAAATCAAAAACCCAAAAATGTTAAGAAGTGCAATTTGGAACACATACACAACTCCACTTTAGACAGACACCCGACTCCAACTTCTAGCTTCCTATGGAAATCGATCCCGACCTTAATCAGGTAAAAGCTTCTTCGACCCTCTCTCGCTACTCAAAGTAGTGCAGGGTTGGACTCGATCACTTTTTGGCGCCATTGCTGGGGAGCTAATGGTTTTGGCTATGTATCTAAATAGTTTTGTGTATTGTTCTTCTTTCCTTCTTTGTTACTAATTTTGTTTGTGACACAACTCAGGTACCAAATGGCAGCGAACAATGCCAATGACCCTCTTGGAAATGTGATTGAAGGGGAGGAGGTAGATGATGTCAGAGATGATGAGGTGCCTCTTGTACCTCAAGGACAACGTAGAGGCCGCCAGACTAATGCTAATGTTAATGACAATATCCCAGACCCTCCTCTGCCACCTCTAAGAGTGGCTCCTAGAGTGTTTCCAAATCAAGGCTATGCAAGTGCTATTATCCCACCCCGAATCCGGGCAGGCAATTTTCAAATAACCAATGTGATGTTGACCTTACTAGAGCAATGTGGGTACTTCATGGGCGCTACAAATCAAAATGCTTACAAACATCTCAATGGGTTTATGGATACATGTTGGGGGAGCAAGCAAACTAATGTGTCCGAGGATGCTCTTAGGTTAAGACTCTTCCCATTCTCACTTATAGGGAAGGCATTGGATTGGCTCGAGCGCCTTCCCAACCATTCCATCACTACTTGGGATGAGTTGGAGGAAAAGTTCATTGCAAAAATTTTCTCACCATGGCATATGGCTACATTGAAAGATGAGATCTTGGTGTTCAAGCAAGAGCCCACAGAACCTTTGCATCAGATTTGGGAGCGTTATAGAACAATGGTGAAGGAATGCCCCAACAATGATATGACCGAGGCAATGATCCAATAGACTTTCTATCGGGGTATTAGCACCACAAACCAATGCATAGTGAACCAACTTGTTGGGGGCAACTTCATGAAGCTGTCGTATAATGAGGCTTGTGACATTCTTGGCGAGATGGCTGACTTCTTCCGCTTGGCAAAGTAGAGCCAATGTGCCCCAAGGTGACCCTACGGTTATTTATTTGCACAAGGAATTACATAATCATGGGCAGGCTATAGCTGAGTTGAAAACCACAATGAACCAACTAGCGAAGGCACAGTTGCAACAAGTTCAAAATCCTCACCAAGTGAATGCCATGGAGGGTGTTAACATGCTTGTCACACAATAGAAGACAAAGAGGGCCACAGAACCAAGGGAATTCGGAGCAATTTGACAATGATTGTGGTGGATTTCAAAATGATAGTTATGATGAACAACGTGAAGAGGTGCAATACGTGAATAATTATCAAGGCCAAAGAGGCAATTCTTCCAACCAATAACAATGGAGACCCCAAGGCAATTGGGGAAA
Organism: Nicotiana sylvestris; assembly: GCF_000393655.2. Classification (NCBI taxonomy): domain Eukaryota; kingdom Viridiplantae; phylum Streptophyta; class Magnoliopsida; order Solanales; family Solanaceae; genus Nicotiana; species Nicotiana sylvestris. The sequence goes on along the minus strand of NC_091058.1, from coordinate 131,354,821 downwards.
TCAACAACAAGGCAATGGTAATTGGGGGAACAATAACCAAAACAACAACTGGGGCAATCAGAACAACAATCAAAACAACCAAGGAAATTGGAATGGTAATAACAACAATTGGGGTAGTAATAACAATCAAGGTGGATGGAACAATGGAAACCAAGGAAACCGGGGGCAAGGCTTTCAAAGGCCATCAATATACCAACAACCGAACAATCCACCCCTATTTTTATCTCAAGGTCCTCGTTCTTCTAGCAATGATATGGGTAGAATTGAAATGATGTTCGAACAGATGAAGAAGAAGAATGCGGACTCGGATGCTCAGTTGGCTTCCCACAATACCTCTATCAGAAACTTGGAGGTGCAGTTAGGCCAAATCTCATAGTCTATAAATGCTCGACCTAAGGGTGTGCTACAAAATGATATGGTAGTGAACCCGAAGGGTGGGAAAAATCATGTTATGGCAGTAACAACAAGAAATGGGAGAGGCGGTGATGTGCATGCCTCCAAACAAAAGCAAATTGTGGATGATGATGTTGAGTTGAAAGAAGATGAAGTTCCTTTGGTGGTTGAAAATGTGATTGATGAAAATGTGAATGAAGAAGTGAGGATTGATATTCAAGATGTCGAGGTGGAAACCCAAAATGATGTGAACTCGTCTAGGGAACACATAATAGACATGCCAGTGCCGGTTGTGCCTAAAGCCAAGGCTCATTTGCCAAGGCCACCTCCACCTTATCCTCAAAGGCTTGCAAAGCATAAAAATGAGTATCAGTTCAAAAAGTTCATTGACTTGATGAAGAGCTTATCCATCAATGTGCCTTTAGTGGAGGCTCTTGAACAAATGCCAGGCTATGCTAAATTCATGAAGGACTTGGTAACAAAGAAGCGGTCTATGGATTGTGAAACTATAAAGATGGCTCACCAAGTTAGTGCAATAGTGCATTCAATGGCCCCGAAGCTTGAAGATCCTAGTGCTTTCACCATTCCTTGCACCATTGGGAGTGCGGATTTTGCTAAAGCTCTATATGATTTGGCGGCTAGTATCAATTTGATGCCCTATTCTGTTTACAAGACTATGGGTATTTGCCAGTCGAGGCTGACTTCCATGAGATTACAAATGGCAGATAGAATGATGAAGAGACCATTGGGTATTATTGATAATGTGCTTGTCCGGGTGGACAAATTTATCTTGCCAGCTAACTTTGTAATCTTAGATTGTGAGGTAGATTATGAAGTTCCTATCATTTTGGGGAGACCTTTCCTTGTTACGGTGAAGGCCTTAGTTGATGTGGAAGCAGGGGAACTCACCTTCTGGGTGGGTGATGAAAAAGTGGTCTTTCATGTTTGCAAATCGATGAAGCAGCCTAATAGTATCGAGGTGTGAGCTTTTGTGGACCTCGTCACAATAGTGATAATTGATGACCTTAGTGCAATGATCAATGTGGAGGACCCTTTCTTGATGTCAATGATGATGAGGGTCGACTGGAGTGCGTGAATGCTTTACATGGAATGGGTTCTTACTCTTATGAGTCTAGGAAATTATCTTTGCATTTCGAGAATAGAAAGACTCCACCAACTAAACCTTCAATTGAGGAGCCTCCGGTGTTGGAGTTTAAACCACTGCCTCCACACATCAGGTATGAGTTCTTAGGCTCAAATTCTACTTTGCCAGTTATTCTTTCCTCTTGTCTTACTAACATACAGGTTGATGCCACATTGGCAGTGCTTGAAAAGTAGAAAAAGGCAATTAGATGGACTTTAGCCGATATTCGAGGGATAAGCCCCGCTTTCTGTATGCACAATATTATTCTAGAAGATGATGCAAAGCTCTCCGTAGAGCATCAAAGGAGGTTGAACGAGGCAATGCAAGAAGTTGTGAAAAGAAGGTGATCAAATGGTTGGATGCCGGGGTTGTGTACCCTATCTCTGAGAGCTCATGGACTTCACCAGTGCAATGTATACCGAAGAAGGGTGGCATAACCGTGGTTGCAAATTCAAAAAATGAGTTGATTTCTACCAGAACCATCACCGGTTGGAGGGTATGTATGGATTACTACAAGTTAAATAAAGTGACCCGCAAGGATCACTTTCCTTTTCCTTTTCTTGATCAGATTCTAGACCGACTTGCTGGGCGTGCCTTTTACTGTTTCTTGGATGGGTATTCTGGGTACAACCAAATCTTGATTGCTCCGGAAGATCAGGAGAAGACCACATTCACTTGTCCATATGGCACCTTTGCTTTCTCTAGGATGCCTTTTGGATTGTGTAATGCACCGGCTACATTTCAGCGGTGTATGATGGCTATTTTCACCGATATGGTGGAAGACATTTCGGAGGTTTTCATGGACGACTTTAGTGTTGTGGGGGATTCATTGATGAGTGCTTGAAAAATCTTGATAGGGTCTTGTCCCGTTGTGAAGAAACCAATCTTGTTCTCAATTGGGAGAAATTCCACTTTATGGTGGAAGAGGGCATAGTTCTTGGGCATAATTAAGGTAGACAAAACAAAAATTGATGTGATTTTAAGGCTCCCTCCCCCTTCATCTGTCAAGGGAGTCTGAAGTTTTCTTGGGTATGCGGGGTTCTACCGGAGATTTATCAAAGACTTTTTGAAGGTGGTGAATCCCTTGCGCAAGTTGTTGGAAAAAGATGCCAAGTTCGTGTTTGATAAAAAATGTATGCATGCCTTTGAACTTCTCAAGCATAAGTTGACCACCACTCCTATCATTACCGCACCTAGTTAGAGCTTGCCCTTTGAGCTCATGTGTGATGCGAGCGATGTTGCAGTTGGGGCGGTTTTAGGTCAAAAAGTGAACAAAATGTTTCAACATGTGTACTATGCAAGCAAGACAATGAATGGCGCTCGAGTGAACTACACGGTGACCGAGAATTAAATTTTGGCTATTGTGTTCGTAATGGAAAAATTCTGGCCGTATCTTATGGGTGCTAAGGTTATTATTCATACTGACCATGCCGCACTCTGGTACTTGATGACGAAGAAGGATTCCAAAGCTAGACTGATGTGATGGGTCTTGTTACTTCAAGAATTTGATTTGGAGATTGTGGACTGGAAGGGTAGTGAGAACCAAGTGGCGGACCACTTGTCCCGCATGGAGGAGGAGGGGAGGCCTTATTGATGGCCTAGAGATCAATGATTCATTTCCCGACGAACAACTCCTTTTGGTGTCGATGAATGATATGCCATGGTTTACCGATGTTTCTAATTTCCTTGTGATTGGTATAATCCCGTGTGAGCTCTCTTCTAACCAAAGGAAGAAGTTCAAGCGGGATAGTTTGGATTTCTATTGGGATGAGCCATACTTGTTCAAGATTTGCACAGATGGTGTGATCCGAAGGTATGTCCCTGAGGAAGAGCAATTGAGTATCTTGGAGGCTTGTCATTCCTCTCCCTATGGTGGCCATCATGGCGGGGTAAGGACGGCTTCCAAAGTTCTTAGTTGTGGGTTTTATTGGCCAACTTTGTACAGATGCAAGTGAACTTGTGAAGAGGTGTGATGAATGTCAAAGAGCGGGCGGAATTTCGAAGAAAGATGAGATTCCTCTCAATACCATTCTTGAGATTGATATTTTTTATGTGTGGGGCATTGATTTTATGGGCCCGTTTGTTAGCTCATGTGGGAACACATACATTCTTATGGCGGTGGACTATGTTTCAAAGTGGGTTAAAGCCGTGACTTTGCCCAACAATGAGGCCCGGAGTGTTGTTGCATTTCTCAAGTAGAGCATCTTTACAAGGTTTGGTACTCGTCGTGCAATCATAAGTGATGGGGGGTCTCATTTTTGCAATAGAGCTTTTGACACTTTACTTTCAAAGTATGGTGTCAATCACAAAGTTTCTACTCCCTGTCATTCTCAAGCAAGTGGTCAAGTTGAAGTCTCCAACAGGGAAATCAAAAGCATATTGTCAAAGACGGTCAATGCAAATAGGACCGATTGGTCAAAGAAGTTGAATGATGCTCTATGGGCTTATAGGACTGCTTACAAGACTCTGATTGGTATATCTCCGTATTGGTTGGTGTTTGGGAAAGCTTGACATCAACCGGTCGAGTTAGAGCACAAGGTCATATGGGCTTTGAGGAAGCTAAATCTTGAATGGGATGTTGCAGCAAATCTTCGTGTGGAGCAGCTTAATGAACTTGATGAATTCTGATTCCATGCCTACTCCATTTCATCTTTGTACAAGGACAATATGAAGTATCTTCATGATAAATATGCTAGCAGCAAGGAGTTCAAAGTTGGTGATTTGTTTCTACAACTCTCGGTTACGTCTGTTTCCGGGAAAGCTTAAATCAAAATAGAGTGGACCTTTTGAAGTGGTGTGTGTGACCCCGTTTGGTGCTCTTGATTTAAAGAACAAAAATGGGGAAGTTTTTAGAGTGAATGGGCATAGGGTCAAGCACTACTAGGGAAATATTGATGACAACCACGTGGTGGCACTTCTTCATCTCAAATGATTCGATGGTAACCTGCGTCGTACCACGATGTTAAATCAAGCGCTTCTTGGGAGGCAACCCATGTGTTTTTCTTCTTGTTTTTCTTTGATTTTCATGGTAGTATAGGATTTATTTTTGGACTAACTGGTTGTGAGATGCTGCAGGATTGTGTTGATACAGTGCAGGACATAGTGAAAAAAGTGTTCCGGTCTCTGAAGTTTTCAATGCAGATGCGCTACATTTAGTGCGGACTGCACTGATGAAGGATGAAATGTCCAACTCTCTGAAGTTTGCCACCGTGGCTGCATAATATTTTGTGCGGTCCGCGGTGGACCACTACGGCCGCATGGCATTTTGTGCGAACCGCAGTGGGTTGCCTTCTCAAAACTTGAAAAAAGCTGTGTGGTGCGGACCGCGGTTCATTTTGTGCGGTCCGCACTGGGTTGGTAAGCTGGGCCCCAGGTCCTTTTCTATAAATAGGGCCTAAGGCCCTCCTGTTACACTTTTCGATCTCTTTACTCTCAGAACCCCTAAAAACACTATTCTTCATCCCTTTTGCTCGTAACTAGCTACTAGGAATCATTAATCATCACTAAATCTCACATTTTGTAACTTGTCTTCTTTTTTAATTGCTTTAATTTTGTTATTCTCCTTTTACTTTTTGTTTTTCTTGTCTATGATTTTGTTCCTCCCGTATTTTCTTTGATTTTTAGGTTAGGTAGTTGACTTCTTGATTAAAGTAGAATTAGGTAGTTAAAATCACTGGGCAAACACTTTGGGACCTTTATTAGGTGTGAAATTGGACATAAAATCAAAATACATTGAACCCTAAGTGAGTGTTGCTTCTGGGAACTCATTGCGGACCGCGGTCAATTCTGTGTGGTCTGTGGTACTTTAGTGCGGTTTGCAATGGCATTTTGTGCGGACCGCATTGATGAGTGTCTGTAATCTGATCTTCAGGGACTACGACCGCACTACATTTTGTGTCGTCTGCATTGGTCCCTGTGCGACCGCACTACATTTTGTGCGGTCCGAATTGCCTGGATACAGAGAGTAGGTAGTCTAAACACCACTTCTGTGCGGACCGCATTGCCATTTTGTGTGGTCCGCATTAGCCTCTGTGTGGCCGCACTCCATTTTGTGCGGTCCACACTGTGTCACCTCTGCAACTGTCTGCGACTTTTTCTCTTCTGCAACTCTGATCTTAATTGTTTTTACTGATACTAACAAGCCTAATGGATGATGTTTGCAGATAATGGTGAAAAAAAAGGCAAGGGTTCTAAACAAGCTGGTCGAGGTGAATCCTCCAGGGGAGGGAAACAGGAAATGGTAAGATTGACTGCTCAAGACCGGCAAAACATTAAAAACATGAGGAAGATGATTAAAGTTGCTGATAGGGCCATTGACATGTTTGGGAGTGAGTACGAGCCCTCCCGAGAGATATATTCAGACTCAATCCCAGAGTACATCCCTGACTGGCCAGAGAAAAACAGACTAAGAGACACTCCTCCCACTTCCCCCGCTGCCCAAGCGTCAGTAAATGTATCTTCTAGATCGTCTGAGGGCTCAGGTGAAGGCACTGGGGATGAATACTCCACCTTTCCAACAACTTCATTATCCGGAGAGGGTGCAGTAGGAGAAGGGGGTGAGCCCCAGGTTGGCGGGGTAGAACGAACTAGAAACCCGGAGGTGTGGCAAGACCGGTTTGTAAGCTAGGTAGCTTATCACAAATTTAGGGAATGGTGGCCGGTGAGGAAGTTGATCCCGGAGAGGAGCTTTGTTGATAGAGACTTATTACCTCACAATCCCAATGTGAGGAGGCAGTTTAGGGAGAGAGTTGGCTGGGAGTATTTCTTGAATAACTATGAGGATGCAAAGGAGAACCTGGTCAAGGAATTCTATACCAATGTTGCCCACATCAAAAGGGCACAAAAGTGACCAAGGTGCAAATTTTGCAGGTGCTTTTTGACGGGAAAACAATAAATGATTACCTCGGCTTTGATGAGGAGGATGAGGAACTGTATATGGAAAAGATGGAATTGGGTGAGGAGGTCCGTTTTTGGTTGGCACAGTATATGGAAATCCCAAGTACCACCCCCAATTGGATAAATACGGGAGTGAAAATTTTGAGAAGAAGTCTGATATTCAAAGCCAAGGGATGGGAAACATTCGTGTGCAGCAGATTGGACCCCACTACTCATGACAACTCCCTCCCTATTCATCGGGCAGTTTTGGGGGCATCGATTATGGCGGGGTACCCGATTAATGTCGGGAAGGTAATGTCTCGGGTAATTATGCAGGTAGTCAGTGAGGGTGACAGAAACTACTCGTTCCCCAACTTCTTGACCATGTACTTCAGGGACCTCAAAGTTGAAAAGAGGCCATTTGATATAAAGGTGAAAGCGAAGGCCCCGTTATCATGGTACAGTATGTAGGGTGATGACAACCCAAAGAGCAAGAACATCAAGGGAACAGCTACTGCTCCAACTGGCCAGTCTGAAGAGCCAGTTGTGGTAGTGGCTCCTACTCAGCCTGCCTCCACCTCCGCAGACATTCCTCCTGGTCCATCCACTTTAGCAGATCCCGAGATACCCTCTTCCCGAGCCTACCTAGTGACTGCACACCGACTGAGCCAGGCTCTTCTTAGCATCAACAACTGGATGCAGACAACTTCATGCAAGTTGTCTATCCTCACTACTACAGTGGAAGCTCAGTCGGCACCTCCGCCTCTACAGGTCTCATAGTCTATCGAGGATGCCCTCAAGGAGATTCTGGCCAACCAGAAGAAAATCCTTGACACCCAGAAAATGCTCACGGATGATGTTGATTCACACAGCAAGGCTCTCAATGAGCTTGCTAGGGAGCACAAAAAGTTGAGGAAGACGCGGGCTTCCAAGGAGTCCGTAAAGGCGCTGAGGGCTAAGGTTGACAGGATGAAGGCAGATCATCTGCCTTTGAACTTATTGCTACAGGACCCGGTACCAGCAGCTCATCCCCAGCCTGAGTAGTCCTAGAGGCCTCCAAAGAGGAAGAGGATGATTCCCCGAGCAGACAATGCAGTCATCCAGTTGGCAGACCCACCAGAGACTTCATCTAGTCAGCTACAGGATGCACCTCAGAAGCCTTTCCAGGCCCAGGTCCCAGTAGCAGAGCAGTAGGCTATAGGGAACCAGTTTGAGGTTCCCAGGCATATTGAGGACCCAATGACCACTCAGGAGTCCATGCAGATAGACGGGCCATAGGGAGTCTCTATATCCTTTTCCCCTTTTCTTTTTGGTGCTTATTTGGTTTAGTTGGCATTGGGGACAATGCCAACTTTCATTTGAGGGGGTAGGCCCTACTTTTATGGATTTGGATTATAGTATATATTTGACAGTTTTTATGCTTTCTTTATTTTTCATCTTTAGTTTGTATATAATTTAAACATTTCATTACATTTCTCGTACTTTTATTTTACTTTGGGTCAGTATATAAAGTTATGTTACATTGTACATATTCATCCCATCTATTGTATATTCGATTAAATACCCTCTTGTATATATTCATTTTACTTTACGCAATTTTTCTTTCTTATCTTCTTATTTATGTTCGTAGCTTCTAGTTCTGAACGTTTGCAATAAGCCTTTGGTTTTCTTAATGCCACAGTTCTTTCCAAATGTGGAGTTTGTGTAACCGGGTGGCCCTTCCCAATGATGGATGGCGTGACAATCTTCTTAAGGGTTTGAGTACATTTTTCTTTTATTTTTTAGTAGTTAGTGGTAAGGGTACCTCAAGCAAAGTTTCACTGGGGCCTAGCACATTTGCCTTTGATCTCGTGGTCAAAAATAAATTGTTGTGTATAGGATGGTGAAAGTCGTGACCTTGAGACTCTTGTGTTGACCGATAATCATCAAGTGGTTTTTCGGGACCATTGTGTGCTCAAATCCTATCTAAGGTCGTTGTGGGCCGCCGACTGTGTCTTTTGCATTGCAAGTCCAAGTCCAGAGCCATTAGTCTAGAACTTGCCCTGAATGTTTGTTGAGGCGAAATCCTAAGTGAATTTTGACTTGAGACATGATTATAGGCTCTCCTTAGCCCAAATGATAGCTTGAAAACTTCCATAACCTACCAGTGATAAGATCCCTAGTAAACCCTTATGATCCTTAAACCTTTTTCCTTCGAAGAACCATGATACAAGCCTTTACCCGTTCTAAAAGATACTCTCTCTTGGCACCCGATCTTTCCTTTAGCACATGGAAAAAGTATAAGTTTGGGGGGAGAGACGAGGATGACAACAAAGTGGTAAAAAGGTACCAAATAAAGAAAAGGAAAGGCAATGAAAAAGAAAGAAAAGCAAAAAAGACAAAAAGAATGCTCAAAGTAGAATTGAATAAAAAAGGGGATTCAAGAAAAACAAAGAATGAAAGGTGTGGAAAGTTGAGAAAGGAGAAAGATTTGAAATGTACAAGAAAGATTATAGTGTGTCTCTCTAACCCCTTAGAAAGAAGTGAAAAAACTCAAAAAGTCAAATTAATTTGAGCCAAAATGAAACAAAAGAAGTGCTTAAGGGAAGATGGAACCTACTTAGACCAAACATTACCTACCCTAAACCAAAAGTCTTCACTATGTCTCCACAAAAGCCCTATATGATCTTGAGTTGAATGAAACTTACATTAGTGGTGACTCACACAAGGGCAAGCATATGGTACTTAGAGCCGGATTCGTGACTTTTCCTTGAGAGAGATGAGTGATTTTCCATTAACCTCGTTCTGAGTGCTACTATTCTAAAGGTGAGGTTTGCTTAGGGAGAGTTGAGGATGTGTGAGTTTGGGTTCCACAATGACCAAAGTAATAGAAAGAGTTCTTTGATGTGTTGAGTCAACTCTTGATGCTCTTGTGTCGCACTTAATCCATGGTGTTTCAAAGAGTAAAATATTGTTAATGATTCATTTGTATTGAGGGCAATTGTTAGTCCCAGTTGATGCTAGATGAGGGCACTTTAGGACAGGTGAATCTTCTTGGAATTTTCCTTAAGAAGTGGGTCTTATTTGTTTGCTTGAGGACAAGCAAAAGCTTAAATTTGGGGGAGTTGATAACTAGGGATTTTGATACATTTTATACTCCTTCTTACTTATGTTTTGATTAGAAATTTGGAAAAAATAGTCCCAAAAAGGCTCACGAGTTATGCTTGATTGAAGGTTTGCTCAACAAAGTGACAAGATGTCAAAGATCGGCTCAAAAAGGAGTAAAACTTGCACAAGAACCAAGACAAGACAAGCTCAGGCAAAGCAGGCTCAATACGGCCGCACACCATTCTGTGCGGTCCGCACAAGTGAGGTTCACTGAGGTGGACTTCCAGGATAACAGGCAATGCGGCCGCATGAGATTTAATGCGGTCTGCATTGGAGTCACTGCGGCCGCACTCGATTTAGTGTGGTCCGCAAAACGAAGGATCAGAGAAGTGCCAGTTTGGAGATTGAAGCGCGCTCCATTTCATGCGGACCGCACTAGAAGCCACCACGGCCACACTCGATTTTGTGCGGTCCATATTGCCCGAGTTCAGAGAGCTGAATTATAAGTCAAGAGACTTAGTGCGGCCGCACGTGATTTTGTGCGGTCCGCACTAGCCCCGCAGGGGTATTTTTGTCCAGATTTTTCAACTTAGTATAAATAGCTTATTTTCACATTTTTAGGTGATCAGATAGTTTTGGTACTGGGCTACGCTTGTGACTTCGAATATTTTAGCTATTTTGAGTAATTTTAGCTTCATTTCAACATTGAATCTTCTAGTTTATCTTAGGAATTAATTAATATGAGTTTTTCTTCATCTATTTCTTTGTTTTCTTCTCTAATTATGAGTATCTAGACCCATAAGCTAGGGTTGTGGCTTAACCCTAGTGTGGGTAATTGATGGGTCTTGTGTTTTCGGGCTAGATTGACTATGGGTGTTTGATATTTGGCTAATTTCATGTTTAATTGATGAATTGGTGGTTGCAAATACTAGTTTGTGTTTAGTTGACTTTGGCTCTTCTTGAGAAAGAGAGCCTAAGTCTCTGAAATTGGTCCAATAAGGAATTGGGGCGTACTCAAGAGAATGATAGCCCCAATTAAAGGGTTAAACCTAGAGATAGTAATACCCGACTTGAACCTTGATTTCTTGTGCAAATTTGCATACCCAATTGGTCTTGAGAAAGTCAATTCGGGCAAAATCACTCGAACCACAGAGAGGTGTAGAGTGGGTAAAATCGTGCAACGGTTATATCATACACCCTAAATATGTCAATCATGCCTTAGACTCAAGTATCCGTCAATTGATCACCTAGGCGAAAGTCACTACCCTAGTGCCTTTTAACCATTTGAACAACTCGCAATAGTTTACTCTTAGCTTATTCTAGTTTAATTTAGCATTGTAGTTTGATAAAATTAGAAGTTAATCAAAAACCCAAAAATGTTAAGAAGTGCAATTTAGAACACATACACAACTCCACTTTAGACAGACATCCGACTCCAACTTCTAGCTCCTTATGGAAATCGATCCCGACCTTAATCGGGTAAAAGCTGCTTCGACCCTCTCTTGCTACTCAATAGTAGTGCAGGGTTGGCCTCGATCAACATCCTCCCCTACTTTAACATACGTTTTTCCTCGAACGTGCCCAGAGTTGGTCTGAAACCCATCAAATCGCTGTGACGCCTTACCATGCACATACCTTGGGGTGATCCCACGTTACCCTATCTCATATAGGTCCGATAACACAATGTAACTGAAATTTCACAATCCAACCTAGCCCATAAATCTTAGAACCAAACTTCCACTTCCGAAATCATCTATAAGGTCAGAACCTCACATCTATACTCTGAATAAGTCCGAACAAGCTGTATCAACCATATCCGTACCCAAGATGAAATTACATGATATACCACATAACTCAGACACTCATAGCGCCAACTTCTAATCACAACAGTTGCCCAAAACGACCGAATACTGATAATAGACCTCTTACCAATTAAAGTCTCATTCCAACACTTTCGTATACTGCCAATAATGAAAGAAACACACAGAATCATAATCATTCCTCAGATCAACCATTCATGAAGCTCCCTCTCCTTTGGCAAGGACCATAGTAAATTTCTAAGCCAAATGCCGATATTATCCTTCCAACATGCTGAAATCGAATCCGAAAGTATTCATTCAAGATCCCAATGTCCTCATCTCATCCAACACGACTGCTCTAATGACATGACACATCAATACAATCTAAAGCCACAACCCGTGCGACCCGTGCACCAATAAGCAACAGTCAAAATGTACTCAAATCATGGAAAAATGACTCAAATGAGAGGGTTGTACCGCAAGCTCACCAACACTACCACCACACAATGCTGAGACCCATCACACATTGTAGAACCAGAACATATGAATCTAACCCGAAGGATCATACCTCCATATAACTTTGCTACAATGCGTGACCCTATCCAAACATTGGTCGACATGAAACAGCTCAAGTCGTTATGCTCAAAATCAATAACCACGCGCAATTTGATGTCTAGTACCAAAAGCAAATCATTATAACGACGGTGAGGCAAATGACATAACATCACACAAACCCGAAAGGACACAACCGATACGCCATCCACTGAGCAATACCCAATACTCTTCCCACTCGAATTCCACTGAGAGACCCCTATAAAACTGCACCACATGTGCCTATAACCAACAAATCCTAACGCCTCGCAACACCGAAAGGTAACTCATAGATCTCCCCGAACACGAATAAGCTCAATAATAATCGAATGGAACATCCCTTAACAATATCAGTTCGAAGTCAACATACCCGACTCGATGTAGAACACCCACCCATATTGGGCCTACCAATGAACCCCAAATCAACTCTGGTCACCACAATAGATGAATAACTTTCTGAAAGTTCACAATGACTGAATCATGGCACGTACAACATCTGACTGGCTTTGCCCACATCTTTATAGTCCACAACCACAAAATAATATGTTTATGAGAACTGCCAGTATCCAGGTCCATAAAGCACACGAATCACCATATTCGATCCCAACTCCACCGCCTGAATATCTAACACACCTCTAATACTCGATCATTCCATGAGGGTACTCCAAAAAATCTCTTGTGCCACCAAGCAAACTTCGAATATCAGCAGTCAATCAGACAAGATAGTGCCTCAATACCAATAAAGTATCCATAACTCAAACACACCGCCCTTTTTAAAATGTGTACCCTCATCAAGCCACACCAATCAGTAATCTCATTTATCTAGTCATCTGGAACCGTCCATGATGCCTAAGAATTTATGACCTTCCTTTCAAAACTGAATCACGACCTTACATACGCAAATCTCAACCCTACACAATATACTGCATATACCATGACATCCTATGATAAACATGAGAACTTCATACTCCACTCCGAGCTACAAGCAACTACGTACTCAACCGGTCAAGAACTTTTCCATTTGATCCCATCTTAAAGAAAATCACTACACATCACATGCTTCTCACGCTAGTAGAAAATATACCTCTCTATTTATGGTAGAAACCATCAAGAACTCTCCGAATACCATTGTCACACAACCCAACTATCTGGACTGAATTCCGTTAACTTAACCAAGCTACGCAAGCCATCAAAACCTAAGATCATTTTTGCGAAACACCTATAGAAACCCACCGCATCATAAGCACCCAAGAACCAATCATATCCAGTACCATGTCGATCCAACCTACTACCAAGTTATCCTAATTCTCTGAGTTCCTTTTGAATTGCCTTCAAATTGATACGTTTCCTTGCTAGTACACCACTATCCTTAACCAAAACTTGCCCCACAAACTTTAGCATAACACCACACCCTCTAAGGTTCATAAGCCACTAAATTCTCCCTCAAATATCCCCAAAAGCACCATATTCAAGATACTTACCCTGAAGAGACTTCTTGCGAATCTAAAGCCTTTACCTTCACCTTCATGATATTGATATGTAGAATCCATAATGATATAAAAATGCCACAAGTCTTTGGCATCCTCCCATATAATTCTCAGTTTCTAGCCAATTCACATCCTGAAGATTCCCAATTGCCCCGTATAAATCTTGAATTCGTTGGAACCATTCTCGAGAGTCATCCACTCTGCTCAAATCTCAATTAGACAGACTGAATGACTTGTGCCCCATTAGCACTCTGACACTGCAGAATGTAACCTTACCTTAACGCAACCAAGCAACTTCTTGTTCTATGCATTGTGCCTCCTTTACTAATAATAACTCAAGTTATTCTATGATTCTCATACACCCATAAAGCATAACATAACCTGTATTGAAATTTCCTTTACTCGAGCCATCCTCAGTCTCAACCTCCGTAAGCCATAACTGATTCACAAGTACACCTCAAACTGGAACCAACATAGCACATAACTGTGCAACCAACTAATCAATAGCAGGCTCCCCCACTTGGCTCAAAGCCATAGATCAAAACACACAATAACTCACAATGCCTATACTCTAATACCGCCATAATACCATAGTGATATTAAACTCAATCCTTCATAAGCTCGTGCAATACAAGCCATATAGTATTTGAAATCATCTACAAATCTCGCGTTCACCCTCGTAACAGACAAGACCACTCCCATAAGCGATCCAAACTCAAATTGCAACACATATGTTTCACTGGTAAAAGAGATATTCCAACAAACAACATAAGGATCATGCAAACTTCAGAACACTCCGCAGGAGATAACCCACCTGCTTCGCCTCAAGCTAACATCTTTTTATACCCTTCCACCGTCATAAACATTATGCATTCACTTAATCTTTCTGAATTTGAACTCATATCACAACGTGAAATCTACCTCACTTCCCAACTAGGCTACATGAAAAGATCCTTCAATACACCCACAATTCGAGTCTATAAATAAAATCACGATAGAAATCAAGCACTATATAGTTCTTGCTACCCCCAAGTAGACCCTTCTCCTCTTATTCAATTCATATGAACACATCTCGCAGTTACATCACACTCATCGCGTAGCTATCCAGCCACCACTTCCCCTAATAGGGACACTATCAAACATATAAATCTAAAAACATGCGCTCACATAATCAACAGCTCAAGGCTTAAGCTACAGACAAGGCCCAGCCTCAAGTCCTCCAAACTGGTCCAACATCAACACACAGAGATCACATATCGCCCCTCGATCAGGGAATCACAAACCGTCGACGCACAGCCGATATCGAGCGCTCATGGGGGCACACGAATGCATGGAAGGAATTCAAAGAGTTACATTTCAAGCTGAATCAAGGACGCATGATAAGAATTCAAGAATGTGAATTTTTTCCTAAGGGTTCTACGGTCTCCCGAGGATAAGAATAGACGTCTCCGTACTGATCCGCGAGACTCTACAAAACCTGCTCATGACTCATGAGACCTATGTAACCTAGGCTCTGATACCAACTTGTCACGATCCTAAAATCGGCCCGGTCGTGATGGCACCTATCGTGAAACTAGGCCAGCCAACACAACTCCCAAATTAACCATTTAATCATTAACAATCATTTTTTAAGTCTTTAATTAATCAAATATTTCATAATGAAAGTCTAAATGAACAGTGAGGAATAAATATACAAGCCCGAGATTGGGGTGTCACAAGTCACGAGCATCTACTAAGGTCTGAGTACAACGAAGAGTCTAAAAATGTACTAAATACAATCTAAGGAAGACAAGAGGGAGAAAAGCAGTGCTGCTAACGTCAGACAGCTATGTTGCTAACTCTGATGACTCTGCCACTAAGCAATCAACACCCGCTACCGGATTCGGAAATACCTGAATCTGCACACAAGGTGTAAGGAGCAATGTGAGTATGCCAACTCAGTAAGTAATAAAGGTAAATGAAAGTTGAGCAGTAAGAAAACACATAAACCACGTCAAAATGCTACAATAAAAGCAAGACACTTCCAACACAGTACAAAAATCATTTACTTCAAAAATCATGCTCAATTTAGGTAAAAACCTTTTAAAACAACTTTCAATAGTTTCAAACGAGTGATAAGACAGTAAGTAAAATTGATAAAAAAACGTAAACAGCCCATCGGCCGAAACATGTATCACATACCGCCCCTCGATCATATCATCAACAGAACCAGCCCCTCGGGCTACCTCACAATCACTCGTAATTAGCCCCTCGGTCATGAAACAAGAACCGCCCATCGGGCAACAATATGAATCAAATAACAGCTCATCGGGCTACATCACATCACTCACACTGGGTACCCACGCTCATTGGGGGTGTACAGACTCCGGGAGGGGTCCCTTACGGCCCAAGCGCAATAATAAGCCATCTCGTGGCATAATCAATATATCACTCACTCAAGGTACCCGCGCTCACTGGGGGTGTACAGACTCCGGAAGGGGCCCCTTACGGCCCAAGAGCAATAACAAGCCATCTCGTGGCATAATCAAACATGCTTTTGGCCTCATATCAAGCCACATTGTGGCGTAACAAATCAGGCCCTCGGCCTCATAATCATGAATAAGTACAACACTACTATGACATGCAGCCCAATCCCATAATATCCTCACAATAGAAGCCCTCAGCCTCACTCAGTCAGAAATCTCTCAAGCCACTCGGGCAACAGTAAAACATAATGCTCAGCCCAAAATATCATTTAAAATATCAAACGGAGTAAACACGGTTGAGTTATGAAAACAGTAGAGTACAACATGACTTAGTACAAATATAAAGTCAAAACAATGAGGAATAGTAATAAAAATCCCCTAAGGGTCTACAATAGTTGGCACGAGGCTCAAATATGGCATTCAGCCCAAAACATGGTAATACTTTCCAAAACACAATGATATCAAACAGTTTTAAATCAAATACGTGACTGAACAGTCATACGGGATGGACCAAGTCACAATCCCCAACGGTATACGACCCCACGCTCTTCACCTAGCATGTGTGTCACCTCAAAGTAGCATAACGATATGAAATCCGGGGTTTCATACCGTCAGGACAACATTTACAATCATTACTTATCTTTATCCAGTCCAAACTCTAGTCTGTGATGCCTTTGCCTCTCGAATCGGCCTCCGGATGCTCCAAATCTAACCAAAATCATTATATTATCATCAATATACGCTAAAGGAGCAAAGCCCAAGCGAAAATAATCAAATTAACTAAAAAATCCTGAAATTGGCTCAAACCCGGCCCCCGGGCCCACGTCTCGAAATCTGATAAAAATTACAAAACTAGAAAACTGATTCACTCACGAGTCTACCCATATCAAATTCACCAAAATCTGATATCAAATAGCCATCCAAATCCCCAAAATCAACTCTCCAAACCTTCTTCCATATTTCCGAATTTTCACCCCAAATTTCCAAATTAAATGATAAGAATCAAGACATAATCATGAGATTTAACCAAATTTGAGTGAAAAACACTTACACCAATCAATCCTCTGAAAATCCCTTCAAATATCACCTCAATCCGAGCTCCATAGCTCCAAAAATGCAAAAATGGCCAAAATCCTCGAAATAGAGTACTTTATAATCTGCCCAGGTATTTACTCTATGCTATCACAGACAAACTAATGCAATAGAAAAGCAAAAAAATTTCCAGCCCTTCTTTTACCCTATGCGATCGTGGCCATTCCCCCGCGATCGCGTAGAACAAATTTTTCCAACAACCTTCTCCAACTCTTCCGGACAACCTCTAGTTTAATGGACATAACGTTTTGTACAAATCTCCAAATTATAATTGGTTTAACTTTCTGAAAACTAGACATCAAGAGTTACAACTTTTATTTTTGGATCACCTTCAAATTCTTTATAGATTGTGAGATATAAGCTTCTAGAGTCGGGCCAGTGCAGCAGAGATTTTACTCTATGCGATCGCGGGAAGATTTACACGATTGCATAGCACAACTCCATTTTTTCAAATTTTCTCTATGCTAACGCGGTCAGATCTATGCTAACGCATTTTACGCCCCTGAAGCCAAAAATCAGCAACTAGAAATGGCCTAAAAATGGTCCGAAACCACTCCGAAACTCACCTGAGGCCCTCGGGACTCAACCAAATATGCCAACACATCCAATAACAACATTTAAACTTGTTACAACCTTCGGAACGCTCAAAAAAAATCAAAACATCGAATCACCCTCGGATTCAAGCATAAGAATTCCAAAACTTCCGAATTCCGAATTCGATCAAAAAGTCTATCAAACTTCGTATGAATGACCTGAAATTTTGCACACACGTCACAAAATGACACAATGGACCTACTCCAACTTTAGGAATTCCATTCTGTCCCTTATATCAGAATCTCACCTATCAACCGGAAAACGCCAAAATCCCAATTTTGTCAATTCAAGCCTAAACCTTCCACGGACCTCCAAAATGAATTCCGATCACGCTCCTAAGTCCTAAATCACCTAACGGAGCTAACCAAATCATAAAAATTCCAATCCGAGATCATATACTAACAAGTCAAAACTTGGTCAAACCTTTCAAATTTAAAGCTTCAAACTGAGAATTGTTCTTCGAAATCTATTCTGATTATCCTGAAAACCAAAACCGACGATTTACATAAGTCATAATACATCACACGGGGCTAGTCATGCCCGAGAACTGGCAAGCGAAGTGCAAAAGCTCAAAATGATCGGTCGGGTCGTTACATTTATAAAGCTGCCCAGGCTTCCTCTTTCGCAAATGCGGGACGACCATCGCGTCCGCGATGAAGAAAAATATAGACTCCCAAAAATGCTCTACGCGTTCGCGGCACAAGCCTCGTGAACGCGATACCTACTGGAGACGTAACTACGCGAACGCGAAGAACATAGTATCAATACATCGCGAACGCGACACTCAAAGCGCAAACGCGAAGGACAGAATTCACCATCTCTGAGAACACCCTTCACGAACGTGAGTCCTTGACCGCGAATGCGAAGAGCAAACCGTCTGCAACAAAAACCAGCAAAAACTGCCAAGTCCAAAGTCCAAAAATTGATCTGTTAACCACCCGAAACACATCCGAGGCCCTCGGGACCTCAACCAAACATGCCAACTTATCCCATAACATCATTCAAACTTGTTCCAACATTCGGAATGCTCAAAACAACATTAAAACACCAAATTTGCATCTGATTCAAGCCTAAGAATTCCAAAAACTTCCAAATTCCGCTTTCGATCAAAAAGTCTATCAAACCTTGTCTGAATGACCTGAAATTTTGTACACATGTCACAAATGACACAACGGACCTACTCCAACTTCCGCCCCCTATATCAAAATCTCACCTATCAACCGGAAAATGCCAAAATCCCAATTTCGTCAATCCAAGCCTAAACCTTCCATGTACCTCCAAAATACATTCCGATCACATTCCTAAGTCCCAAATCACCTAACGGAGCTAACCAAATCATAAAAATTCCAATCCGAGATCATATACTAACAAGCCAAAATTTGGTCAAACCTTTCAAATTTTAAGCTTCAAACTGAGAATTGTTCTTCCAAATTCATTCCGATTACCTTGAAAACCAAAACCAATAATTTACATAAGTCATAATACATCACACGGGACTAGTCATGCCCGAGAACTGGAGAGCGAAGTACCAAACCTCAAAACGACCGGTCGGATCGTTACTGGGATGGGCTCCAATGGAGTTTTAAGCTTTGAAAAATGGGGGGGGGGGGGGTTCTGTTCTATCCCGAGGAAGGAGAGTTGCCCATTTTTTAAAACAGGTATACGCTATACCTATCTGTTTTTTCAAATTCAGGTATAGCGCATATATGAGCACACTTAATATATGTGCTATAGTTGTGCTTTGACCACCTTTTGGAAATTTGGTATAACGCATAAAATACCTGCGCTATACTCTGAGAGAAAACCCAGTTACCTTAACGGACAAAGATAACCAGTTATTTTTTTTCACCTATTTTGATACTTTTAGTCCAAAAACCCAACATTTTGGCTCCACACTCTGAGAGGAAGCAGAGAGAGTCGAAAGGGAGAATTGTACAATTACGCAATAGAATAAAAGCAGATGAGAAGTGTTATCTTTTGTGGAGCACTGTTGGTTGTGTGTTACTATCTTTTCCCTTGTTAGTGGATTTTGTTCTTTTCGGTTAAAGAAATCCTTGTTTTTAAGTCATAGACATTGATGTACTTTTAAAACCGTAACGTGAAGGCTATAATTGCACTTTGACAATATAAATCGCAAAGCTTTCAGATTTATCAGTTTTGTTTTGTCATTTCATGTTTAATGGATTTCTCTTCTTTCTCATTTCTACTTCTACCTCTCCACTCCCAATTTTTGGGATCACAACTTGGAGACACTGATGGGATGGATGATTGATAAAATTACTATATGACATGACATATGAAATTCCATGCATGATTTGTCAGCTGGCTTTCGTATAGCATACCATAAGTCATTACCATCAACCTTTTGATGTTGTTAATTTAATTATAACGGAATAGTAAGAAAGTAGTGTAACAACTAAATTTCGCTCCTGAAAAATAATAATCAAGACAAGAAATATAGCGATAAATATTATATTCGATTTCAATTTATGGGGTTACAATCTCTAAAATATCTCAAATCTAAAGAGATGTAGTCCTCTGATTCTTCTCCTCCCGAACGATGGTTCAAGAGTTAGAGAGCTTGATCTTGAACTTGACAGATTTCAAGTTTGTGGTACGTCACGAACAATTTGAAGGTCGTCACGAACCAGGATTTAGTGTTGGATTATCACGAACGGAAGATTTGAAGCCGCCCGTCTATGATTTGAGTTCTTCTTTGAAATTTGACCACAGACAACGATTGTGGATATGGAATGGAGACCTTGATACTATTCTTCAGAGCTTCTTCGGTCTTTCCTTCTACTTACTTGATTGTACTCTCTAGCCTTCTCCTTTGACTCCTTTTTATAGGTATGAGATGTAGTAGGTTCCAAGAAAACCATAGTAGGTCATTGGGATTGAGGCTTATAGGCCGACTCATTTGATAGAAGACGTTGACGGGCTAGCCCAATAATATATTGGACTTTTATCTAAATTAATTTATTTTATATTTAAATAATCAACCCGATTATACTAGCCCATAGTATTAGTTGGACTAATATGTATTTAATATATGATAAAATCTAAATTACTTGTGGATTTAAATTTAATAAAATTTTAATTGTCTACAAATGTCTCATGCTTCAAGACTTGTCAGGATGTAGGCTTGCCGAAATCAAAGAAGAAACTTGAAGTACCCATGAGATAATGTCCCTTCATGAATCATTTAACCAACTGGTCCGATGTATCAAAGTTAACCATCTTATTTTTTTCTTCATGTTAGAGAAGAATTTAGTTGCGTCAATTGTCTTTGAAAAGTACCATGATCACCACGTCGCAGCTTGGATGTTAGCTTGTAATGCGAATTAATAACCATCAACGTGGAGCTAGGCAGTAGTATTACCAAATTCCTAAAATAACTTGGCTTGTCGATCGGACAAGTATTTTTTGCTTGTCGATCGGACAAGTATTTTTTGTTCCATGATATACTTGGTCATCATTCCTTTTATGGAAAGAATAGGTATGGACCAAAATAATAGGTATGGACCAAAATTTGTTGTGTCTTTATTAATTCAAACCCATTTTACATACGACCAAATAAAGTCACAACAAATTTTGTTAGGATTTTTTGCACTTGAAGAGTTTTTCCTTCAGCTTTTCCGGTACAACAATTGCCTCAAAATTTATTTTAATACGATGTTATGCTTCCCAAATCCTAATCCAACAAGGAACCACCCTTGAACGGAAAGTTCTTGTATGTCAAGGAAAATCCAACAAGGAGAAAAACTATAAATAGAGGTGTTCCTTTACAATTTTTCAACAAAGCTTAGCTCTCCTTTGTCGTGGGCAAGCCAAACATAAGTTAGCTGAGAAGGTTGTTCGGCACCTATAAAATTCTTTACTCTCTTTATCTTCGTGAGTCCACAATGGTCCCTTTTAGTTCTTTGCTATCAAAACTTATAGTGGCCATGGTTCAAAGCAATGTCCAAAATTGATGATTTCCTCTTTTGTTGCAGAAATTATCTCGAGCTGTCAGACTTGTGCGTCTGCCGAAAAGCCTTTATATCTCCTTGTCGGGGTATCGAGAATACAAGACTCTTGATTCTTTTGAAACTAGACTCAGAGTGCTGCAACATATCAAAAATTCAAATTCAAATTCGCATCGTATCGTCCCAGGTGAGCTTCCTAACCATGGTCCAAGTTCTGCCGCGCTGGACATTTCAGCTTTGCGTGATTTAACAAAAAAATTCATATCTTGGTGTAGAAATAACGAAATTACGAGCGGTTTATTGATACAGAAACTAGACTCAGAGTTCTGCAAAATTTCAAAAATTTTGAATTTAAATTCACATTGTATCATCCTAGGTGAGCTTCCTAAACTTGGTTAAAGTTCTGCCGCGTTCGACATTTCAGCTTTGCGCGTTTTCACCAAAAAATTCAAACCTTGGTCTAGGAATATAAAAATCATGAGCGGTTTGGGGATACAGTAACTATACTTTCGGAGATACAACATAGGTAAAATTCGTAATCAGAATGTCCCCATATCTTCTTAGATATTTTCTCGAACTTAGGCTATATATTGCGACATGCTGCCCCCTTCGGTTTTGCTGGTTTTCATAGACTCTTCCTTTTTTCTTTTTTTGCAAACTCTCCAAGCAGCACATCGGATTGTCGATTCCATCAGCAAAGCTGCATTTTATCAATCACGATACACCATATCCATACCTTGAGATTATTAACGACAAGCAGAATCCATGCACCCAAGTTCTCGCTTTAAAAGTTCATCCTCCGATGATAGGTGCTTTCCCGCTCGCTACAAAGCCGCTTGACGCCTCCCTTGATCATCCAGAATGGTTGACTAGAGAGACGAAGGATGCATTGGACAGATCTTTGGGCAAAGCAACCAACATGAAGGTCCTACTTTTGAAGTGCTCCGCCCATCAGAAGGTCGGGTTTGCTAGTCCTCCTCATCGTGATCACGATGGACGTCTCGCCACTTGCAGTGTTCCTCCTTTTGGCTTTGGTGAAGTTTTGGATACATCCAAATAATTGGAGTGGGTAGAAGATGTTCTTGCCCGCAACAAGTTGACTCTAGACGGCATCAAGGTCTATGACGCCATCTTTGTTTCGTTGTTCATGTATGACTACGATGAGAATGTCCTTCGTGCCTTCTGTGAGCTTTGGAGTCCATCTACCAACACAATTTATACCTCTAATGGTGAACTCTCCATCTCTTTATGGTACTTGCGAGCAATCGGAGGAATTCCCATGCATGGATCCTTCTACGACAAAGTTATCCTCTTAGCTAAGGAGTTGACACAAGCGGACGATCAAGGAAAACCTTTCCTCCCAAGAAGTTGCCTACATTTGTTCTCGGCATTCTACAAACTCATGAAGGATGATGTCCACGAGGTCTCCATTCGTGATTGGGTGGAGTTTTGGTTTCGAAGTCCGAGTAGGTATTGTCACACCTCCTTTTTCACCCGCGCCGCCTCAAAGGGGCGCGGAGGGGAGTTTTTCCAATTAAAGGACAATCGAAACGGGATTTATTTATTTATTTCAGAGTCACCACTTGGGAGATTTATGGTGTCCCAAGTCACCAGTTTAATCCCGAATCGAGGAAAATATTGACTCTGTTTAACAGTCTGCGCACCAGAAATCCGGATAAGGAATTCTGTTAACCCGGGAGAAGGTGTTAGGCATTCCCGAGTTCCGTGGTTCTAGCACGGTCGTTCAACTGTCATATTCGGCTTGATTATCTGATATAATACATGTTGAATCTATGTGCAAATTTTAACTGTGCACCGCTTTTATTATTTTATTTTTTTACCGAGAATTGTAACATCGCAAAAATACACCTTGAACCACGTCACATCAATGCACCCGTGGTTATTAACACATTTCAACTCTGTTCAGATTTGAATTTGGGTCACATAAATGTGCACCCGAGTTTAAGAAGATAACATTATTAAATACGCGCCTAAAGCGACTAACGTATCATTATTTTGGGTAGGGCCGTGAAATTTTGCTAAACGGTCCATCTCGAAGTCTAAGTAATTTTACCAACACGTATAGAGGGTCCCGCAACTTGTGATTTATTTTGACGAAGCACGCCTCATTTATTTTAAGGATATCCTAAAGTGACTACATTTCTATTAAATTCGTCTCTAAAATAAAAGAGAAAAAATCATAATTAATTACATGCTTAAAAAAAGGCGTAACATATTAAATGCTAGATTAAGACAAATGTTAACGGAAAGGAATATTACTAAAATTGAAATTATAAATAAAATACGGAATCGACAAATAATATATTCAGAAGAAACTAATTATCCTATAACTAGATTAAACTCACATTGTTAGATGACTTGAACCGTTGGAATTAATTATTTACAACTATTTGAAACTAGAATCAATCTTAATTACTAATGCATATTCGAAAGTTTATTAAATTCAAACGTTAACTCGTCTTGTTGGAACTCAAATCATGTCATAATGCCTAATTCACGAAATTAATTTAAATTCATGCTTTAACTAAATTTAGCTACATGTTCACGATTAACCTACTGTTGACAATATTAAAACCTCCATAGCTAGTGAACTAATCAGTTTTGCCAAGCCGATTCACTAAAGACCAACTTATGTTATTTTTCTCTTATTCCAATTATTAAACAGTTTGACAGTAATGAGCATGCTTAAATATATACTACCTAATAATCAAACTAAAGCAGAGTATTATTTAATACATCACTACAAGATGCCTAGTTATGCAAAGCGACAGAAATTTACAAAATAATAATACATGAAATAGCCTAAATACAATCAGTAAAAGAAACAAAGAAAAAGCTAAATTAAAACTTCAAAGTTCCATTCTTCATATGTATTCATGCTTTCACATTTCAGTTTACAATATCGACAAGGTTACAGCTATGTACCTGGTATTGGAAATATAAGAATAGGAAGAAGGAGTGAGTAGCAGCAGTGGTGACAACCAAGCGACAGCAAACCAGACATAGATTAAAACCAGCACAAATCCAGCAAAACAACCAATGGAACAGTTTTGTTTAACCAACAGCAAACTCAGGACCAAATCTAGTTGCAATTTCAGAAGTGCCAAACAGCAACACAGATATACCAGAATCAGCAACAAATAACCAGTACAAACCAGAAATAACAAACTCGGAAAACTACTTGAAACCTCAATGAAATCCCAGAAACAAATCAGCAATCACAAATAGAACAATAGAACCAGAAGTGCAATAAAACAACAAACTTTGATTTCTATTTTTAAAACTCTCCAAGAAAGAAACACTTTGAACTTTTTATTAAACACTTAACCAAACTGATTATGATTTTTTAGAAGTGAAAGAAAAACCAACTCTCCAACTTTTCTCTCTTTTGTATTTTTCAGAAGCTCTCCCCTTTCAGTCGTCTTCTCTACCCTTTTTATACAAGTCTGCCTCTCTTTTTAAAACTACTGCCCGACCCCCTTTTTCCACTATAAATCTAAATTTTCCACTTAAAATCCACTAAGGAAGCTTTTCCTTATTTTCAGCCCCCCCCCCCCCCCCATTCCCTTTTGTTCCCCATTATCACATTAATTTAAAGATACTAACATCCCACTAACAAAACACTAACACTAACATATTATTCCTACTGTTTCATTCTCAAATTACCCCTGAAACCCCTTCATATTACTGCCTATCAGCTGTACCAACTCACCTAAGGAGGAAAGTTAATCATTTGACTAAACTAATTCCCATATGATCACCTAAATTACTACAGCTATAAACCAATTCCAGTTAGTAATTTTAAGGCAGAAAAATACATCAAATACAATAGTTTCAATGATTCAGAACAATGCTCATAATCAAACAAAATCTTAATTAATCGGACAACTAACAATTGAAAACTATAAACAATAGAATGCCAAATGATTCAAACTATACGAACAAACTAATCAACAAAGCTTAATTAATCGATTACATATTACAATTGACACTAAACAATCAGACATAGAGAATCAGGCAATTCACGGGTAATTTCAGTGGTATTGACAGAAACAGGGACTAACAGAAAACTAATTAATCGACGCAACTTATTAATCGATTATGCATACACAATTGGTAACAACAAACAGAATCAAGCATACAAACAAGATGATTCATGGATTTGTACAACACAGGGGACTTATGAAACTAATTATTCGACGACATTAATCAAATCGAATGTGTAGTTTATAACAGGTACAATTTAATCAACAAAAGAAAAATCGACCAAACAAAAAGGTCACTGGGGATGAGAAAATGAATTGATAAAGAATGGAAAAATTAATAAAACTAAACTAAAACAGATAAACATATATAAACACATACAAAACAGAACCAACCGGAAAGGACAAATACCTCAAGAACTCGGATACTAGACGATCCTGACTTGAACTCTGACTCATACCCTTTTTTGAGGTCGAACGGGCCTTAATCGAGGGTTCTCAACTGAGAACACTTCGACTAAGGTCTATTGAACACCAAAAACCTCTTTGATTTGGACAGAATTCCATGCTTGGTTTTTTTAGGGTTCTTGGGCTTGATTTGGGGTTTGAATGGTTCCATCGTGATTCGAAGGGAACCAGTGGTGGTTCAGGGGTGAGGGAGGCCTGGTGGATATCTGGTGTGAGTTTGGGGTAGGTTGGGGTAGGTTTAGGTTTTGCTCGAATCTTCGATTGAAGATTCGAGAAGCTGTTCGAGGTAAACGATTAATGGATTTGGAACGAGGGTGGTTAGGGGGCTTAGGGGTGTGATTTTAGTGACCATCGGAGAAGGTGAAGTTCAGGCTGACTTCTTTGATTGAAGATTCGAGCAGATCGGTGATGATTCGAAGGATAAGGGTTATGGATTTGGAGTGGGGAGGTCGAGGGGATTCAGTGGCGTGAAGCTAGGGTTGTTTGGACCACCGGAACCGCCGTGAGGCGATTTCCGGTGGGTGGTCGACGGTGGTAAGAGGCGGAGGATCGTCTAGTCTCTAAGGCATAGAGACAATGAAGAGATGGGGTGTTTTGGCTTGGGGGCAGGGTATGAGATTAGGGTTATATACGGAATGGTGGAATGAATCCAGGTCGTTCGATCAAGTGAGATCAATGGCCTGGATCAATTTACCTATAGGAAACGACGTCGCTTGGTTTGTCTTTTGAGATTAACTGGACCGGACACCATCAAAACGACGTAGTTCTTGCCCTATACTACGTCGTTTGGTGGTCTTTGGGTTGACAGACCTGGGCCGGGTAAGGAGTGTGACTTTTGGGCCTAAATTCTCTTTTAAAAACTGGCCCAGTCCAAATTGTGTTGCCTTCTTTTTTTCTCTTATTTCATAATTAATAAAACTAAAACTCTTATTTAAATCATAAACCAAATAAATAAAGAATACTAATTAATCCTTAATAACAATTATCACACACAATTAAATACCAAGTAAAGTAAAGTCACACAATTTGAACATTAAATGCAAAAGATGCGAAATACATATTTTGTAATAATTTTTCATTTTTGTAAAACAAACTTAATTACTCCTAATTGTAGAATTAAATCCTAAAATGCCAATGCGACATATTTTTGTATTTTTTTTATTAATTTAACAAATAAACATGTACAGACAAATACAAATAATTATCCAAAAAATGCCACAAAAATTCTCAAAATTACAACAAAGAGAAAATTGTTTTATTTTGAATTTTTGAGAGTAGTTCTCGTATAGGGCAAAAATCACGTGCTCACAGGTATGACAAGCCTCTGCAAAAGTCATCAAGGAATCAGATTACTAGTCCGAAGTTGAATCATAATCCTTCTAAAAATATTGACGTGAGCTTCCTACCACAAACCGACGTGGAGAATGCCCCATTTGTTGAGCTTGGCATGGAGGAGTCACTTAGAGCTGAGACTTATTTGGCGGCTTTCCTTGCATGTTGCCTTTGCAAATTTGTGTTCCCCAACAAGAAGATCGACTATATTCGTGCTAGTGTCTTCAAAATCGTGTGTTTGATGGCTCATGAAGAGAAGCTTTCCTTGGCAGTTCCAGTCCTTGCAAGTATCTACCATGGCTTGAGAGAGATCTCCACTTCTTAAGATTTGGGCACATGCAAAGCACTCTTTCCTATTCATTATGTATATGGATGAATATGAGCATATTTTGGCACCTACTATCGTGTTACGCGTCCACAACGAGTTCCGCAAATGTGCAAGGTTTCTGGCGAGAAGATGGCCAAACATTTTGACCTTAGTAATGCCCGCGAGTTGTTTCAACAAGTTAGTGTGTGACAACTTCACCATTTGGAAATGATACAAGGGAAGGAATTGCATATTACCAGTCATGACGAACAATCGAATTCTTGGAGCAACTTCTTTATAAGTCTTCACTCAAGCTTCATCACCCTTAGGCATGATGATGGTCATATTGTGAAATCTTATAGCCCTCATAGGTTTGGTCGTCAATTCGGCTTTTGTCAAGACATTCCTGGAAACCTCGTAGAGTGACCTTATGATGGCTCAAGTGCAATTCTAGGACTCCTGTGTTCATCTTGAAGGCTCATCAAAGATAATCGTCCCTACGTGTGCATCAGAAGAGGGGCCTCTAATGACTCGTGAGTATGTAGATTAGTGGTCAGCTCGTCGGGTGCACTCTTCCCGACAAAGTACTCACATCATTTTTAAGGTTTCAAAGAGAGATGATATTTCTTTATCATCCAAAGATGATCAACATCAAAAGAACACTCACGAAGGGTCTTTCAAGTCCAAGTTAAAATCAAAAGATCCTTCGCAAAGCACCAAGGTCTTATCCAAGTCTACTCCTTCGATGGGTGGGGATGCCCGTGCGGACAAAGGAGCTAAACATGTTTAGTTGACTTCCAAGACAATTGCTTCCACTGTGGAGGTAACGAACAATACTTGCAAAAGGAAAGTGCCGCCTACTTCACTAAACAAAGATGTTACGAAGACAACCAACATCGTGCTAACAAACGAGGAAAGGACTCAACCTTCTGCTTTGACCAATGAGATTGTGAATGTTAGTGCGACTTCCCATTTAAATGAGAGTGATGTTATTCACGACATACATTGGCATCATTCAAAGAAGAAGGCTAAGGACACGAGCCATAGTGAGTTTGCTGACTTGGACGCTCTTAGTATCGATATTAGATTTTTTGTAGAGGGTGACCCTAGATCGACGATGTCGTTGTCTGAACTGGAGAAATGAGTAAATATTATTTCCTTCAAATTTACTCATTTTCCCCTTTTTTGGGAATACTAAAGTTATTTGTTTTCTAAATAGCAGTTGGGCGTCGATGAGTTGTATGATGATGCACTTGGTGACAACATGGTGGAAGACTGTGTTACAAGCCTAAATTCCTTTGGTATTGCCGCAAAAAGTCCTCACACTTTATTTGATGGAGTTGAACATCATGCTGCAAACAATGCTCCATTGACAGATTTGAGTTTACCCAAAGAGTCGTGCCTCGTTCTTCCAGAAGATGTTATGCTTTCCAAGCCAGCCATGACAAATAAGATGGATGCCACCGCAAGTCAAGCAAAACATCAGAAAGTCTTCGACGCCATAACCTTTCCCATATCCCATATCCCATATATATATATATATGCGTATATAACGTCATCTGGTCATGGGTCAATGTGCATGTATAAATGCATGAAATGCATATGAGATACGTTAATAAATTCTCTCAGAACGTCATAAGACCATTATGCCTCTGATTAATACCATGGAATAAACTTTACCAACTTACGCATTTTTGACACTCATGAATAGATGATAGAATAATATGACATATGCGGAATCAAGAACATAAGCATCTCTAGTATTTCTATGAATGGAGTCATTTATAGAAGTTGTGCATTTGCTCGTGTCGTTCCTGTCGTATAGATCATGCCTAAAAGAAAGAAAGGATAGCCTTACCATACCTGAGTCGATTCTCTTGACAATCCCTCTAACACACGTTAATTGCGACAAAACATGTGATGGCAATATCGGAGGAGGAAAAAATCCATATGATATTCTTGAGAAAGATTGTATCGTGCTCCCTCCGAATCACATAATCCCGTTGCTATAACATTACATAGTATAACTTCTTTTTTCTGAAAATTCGTTACTTGGTAGATGAAAAACGTCTCCATTCTTGTAAGTTTGATCATAATATTATATAGCCTCTCTTGTTGAAGCCGTAACTTTGAAAATGAAGTGACTTCATCTTTTTGTGAATTCAAGAGTCTTTCAACAGAATCCTTAATCAAGAGAGTCTTTCAATAGACATGGCACAAGAATGAGAGATAAGGTGCCATGTCTTAAATTTTCTTGCCATCACCTCTTTAATAACTTAATTAAATAGCAATTTGCTGCCAAGATTTTGACATCCCATGTGGATGTTTGTCCCCCTAATATTTATCCAAATCATTCTTAGATAATTGTCCACAATTTAATTTACAAGTTAATCTCCCACTTAAAAATCTATAATTACCCAATTAACCACATAATTAAGAATTATCTCAATTACTTAAATATTACTCACTTTTAATACACCTCACAATCATGGTCATGTGGTACCTTGTATGGTACTAATCCACAAATATCAGGTATTATATCTCGGACCATATTTTATCCCAAATTGTCAAACTTTGATGAAACTCATTTTCTTCGATTCACTTACCTTCTCACTTTCACGAATTTTACTTATCACTTGTTTGAAATAGCATGATACTTATAATCCCAAAATAAATCTCATTCCTAAACTTACGTCGATTAACTTATGACAAAAATTTAACGTACAAGAATGCGGAATGTAATATCTCATTTACTAACTTTCATCAATTTACTTATAGCGTACTTTCATGTACGAAAATGTGGGGTGTAATATCATTCCCCCCTTTGGAACATTCGTCCTCGAATTTTGACTAATGCACTTATCATTCTCATAACCCATAGCTCTTGCGAATACTCTAATACTTTTCTTTCCATTTAGGCAATTGTTCTTTGAATAAATCCAAAGGCCAAGGTATTCCCCCCTTTAGGTCTCTTTCTCACACTATGACTTGTGGTCGGAATCCTTTCAATCTCGTAAATGTTGCTACCTTCGGTTATGCAGCATGTATGACTTTTTCCTTATATGTGTGCCAACCTCTTGGCCTCACTTTGGGAACATATACAGATCTTGATAAAATGTCCCTCTGAGCATCTGTAGGTATACTGAAGTTCTTTGCTCAGTACTTTGTTGAACATACGAATATTGTTATACCTTATTTCATGGACCCGATTATCCATCTATATGACTTTATTGCATCTAGGTAGGTCATACTATACCTCTTACTTCGATTTATCGTTACTGAGGTCTGCTACCGAACTTCGGGTTACTTTCGTTGCTTATCCCATATGTATAAATCTAAGTCATGTAATGCTTCCTCATTACTTGTTCATCTTATAATGGCGGCCTAATCTCACCTCATACTTTGTGACTTTTGTCCATCCACTGTTGATTCACCTTAATGTTGATCTATCATCTTCCACTGATAACTTGATCTCTTATGTAACACTGCCACTAGGGCTCACGTCTCATCAAGGACATCTGGAGTAATTAGATTGATCTACCTAGGGACGATACTATACTTCCATAGCCGTATTTTATAGCATCTCAATATGACTCACCTTACATGGGTATTTTAATCATGTACAATTCATGAAATCATCTTCAAGTTATTACTCAATCAAAGGCCCAAATGTCATCTTTTATCTATCACAATCACACCCTTATTCCACTTTTGATGCTAGTAGTCTTAGATTCCTTTGAGTTCGTTCAAGCTATACTGAATTTTCTATAACTTATAGAAACCATTAGCCCTCTTGTTTTCATGGGCTTAATCTCGAGGACTTATCCATTCTTATCACCTTACTTGCTCTTTCTCAACCTTACTCCTATCATAAAACCTTGTCGATTTATTGTACTTTAGCTTGCGACCTCTACGTATCTATTTATACTATTCGCAACCTTCCTTCAACTTGCTTGCACCATAGAGTGCCTTATGTTATTCTAGAACATCAAACAAGACATCACATTGTCTCTAACTCTTCTTTACTTTCTTGGCTAGATCTCTTGGTACCTAGTAACCATAGGCTGGAAGATATGCCATTGTCGACGCTGCTATCGATATTGAATTCCAATGCTTCTAGTCTTCTATCCAAAGTATGGTCTATTCCCAACCTTCTGTATCTGAGTATCTCATACATTGTTCATTTTCACCTGTTACCTTAAATTCTCACATCACATCTTCTATCCCTTTCATGACCTCCTTTCCACAAAAGTGTAATTAATATTCAAATACTTGCACCTCTGGTGTATACACAATCCGGTAAGAGCTTTATACTGATTTCTTATAAGGCCGGTACTTTTTCTAACTGGATTTCTTGTAGAGCCATTATAAATTATGGTTGTTATATTATTTCTCTTGCACCTTTGATATTAAGAGTGATTCTGCCATGTTCTCAAGCACAACTTCTATAATTTTCTAGGTCCAATAATCATACTCCTGCTTTACTTCGTTGATGTAACTCTTTAGTTTCCTCTTCCTTCTGATCAGCCTTTATGTAGGCTTAAGCTATCTTCCGGTATGTGGCTCATGGTATTAGTTATTACCTTAGCCTTTCATGAATGTTATAGAATATCCATGATACAATATTCTAACAACTCAATTCTTTGTCTATGCCCTGGGCTCAATTCTTTCTTTAAACTTATACCGGAGTCTTCTATGGCTGTATGACTGTCAACATATATATGTTGCATGGATAATACTCCAAAATCTTGAGTGTATCTATAATATACTAACTCTGGATCACTGATCGAATAATTCCTTTCGTTCCAGCTCAGCTTTCTTTAAACGTATTTTTCCTGGTCTTTCTGCACCTTGTTGCATGCATACTTAACTTATCCTAGTTTCCACGCATGCCGGAATTTTTGTGCAACTCATATGGTCTCAAATATTACCATTGTTTTTCTCTCCGTTCATTAGCCACGGTAGGTGCCACTTTCTTTTGGAGTGCATACAATTTTTGTTGTGAAACTGCTTTTACATAACCATTTATCCTTAGGTCACTGTGCTTTGGTTGAAGCCTTCTTCCTTATTTCCTCAACTAGTCTTTCCTTGAAGTACTTGGGGGGGGGGGTGAGATCCTCTGACTCTTGTAAGGCTGCAAGTTTATCACTTCATATGCCTGACGGAATTTTTGATGTTCTTCTTCGCTTATAATTACCCGTAGTTACTTATCTCCACGCCCTTGTGCTTGTAGAGTTACTTCTGAACTAATATTTTGACTGTCTTCACAGTGACACTCTCTTTTATTTCCGTAACACGCATACGGTACCTTTTTAACTTCCCCAACTCCTATATGGATATATTTCAACAATCATGATGTCATATCTTTGAGGTTGAATTCCCCATATTAGGGTTCCCTCTTTTTATCTTGCACGTTCTATTGATTTGTCTGTATCCTCTTGTCTAGCCATAGCTAGGCTCTTCCTGAATCGACTACTAACTACTTGTTGGACCATTCCCATATCAATATTCTGCGAAATCTTTCTTGGGTCATTTACTTTGTCTTAACTTACTTCTTGCACTGGCTCCTTATTAATCAATAATATCTTGGATAGGAATCCTTACTTACTCTCCTTGATGTTGTGTTTGCGTAATGTTATGGTATCGTAGCATATCTATAGGCTTTGAATAAGTGCAATCTCATCTTTTTTGTTTTATTGCATTCTTCCTTTACCATTCCATAATTACTAGAACTACTTAATTCTGACTTAATGCCACCTCACTCCACATTCCCCCTTTAGGGAAGTACTAATATTTAGTTCTACAACGATCTACCTATAGATGTTTTACCTCTTTATCATTGGCATCTTCTCACATTATCGATGACCCTTACTCGCCTTGCGGTGGATAACGAAATTCCTTACTTGCGAGGGTGGCACTTAGTGTAACTGGCACACATAGTCCCTTAAGCTTAACTTTGCTCACATTGCTTACTTTAGGAAAGCGTCTTCCTTAATGACCAGTCTCTGAATTTCTCATGAATCTTCTTTTGTTGTCCATTCTATTATCGCCAGAACAAAATCTGAAACTCTCATGATGTCGAGTATTATCCAATCACTCAGTCCCTAATTCACGTTTAGTTTATCTTGTTCACCAGCTCATACTGATTTCTATTATTATGGGGTCTAACCTTTCCTTCTGGTAGTTGCGTTGGAGTCACGAACTTATTTCTCAAAGTGAGGATATGACTTTATGGCCTATACTCTTTTGTTGTCTCAAGGCCTATCACCTCTTGTCTTTTCCTTTACTTGACTATAGATTCCGTAATTCTGTCATCTTTTGAACTACCGTTGTCATCCATGTATCACATCTCACTCTTAATGCTTCATTAGCTCTTTTCTTATTTCCTGCTAACCTTTCTGTCCATCACTTTATTCTGAAAACTTCAACAAGATATTCTTTTGCATTTAGCTCTCATTTGCTCCATCCACTGGCTCTTCGGGTTGCCTAGCATTATCTCTTTACTAGGGACGGGAGTTATACTAAGATAATATTTATCCTTTCCAGGTTTCCAGTGCCTATCTTTGTAGCACTCATATCTAGTGGTACTATTTTAGAGTGCACCATCTGGGTGTTTCACAAGGAGACCTATTAGCACATTTGCAATATCCTTCGGAATTGTCAACTAATGCAAACCATCCATCCATCATTTTGGGTTACTCTAACCCCAGCCGGATCCTGATATCCTGTCATTCTCTTAAACCTTATCCGTTAGCTCCCATAGGGCATGACTAAGATTGGTGTGGTTGATTGAACGTACATCTGTTACTGTTGAAGATAACTTAAAATGCTTATATCTCCCTTCCTGAATGGTAAATAATGATAATCTTTATTAAATGGGTACCTCGTACCCTTCTTCACCTTCCTTCTTTTACTTGCTGAAACTTGTGTCTAACTTCCGATTCTGTGATTACTTTTTACCGTAAGAGTGGATAAGTATTCTTCCTTAAAGCTCCTTATCAAGAACCTTACACCTTTTAGTACACGTATGGTTTGCTGAAGACCTCATATTTACTCATCAAAAGCAAGAAGCAAAATCGAGTTCCTCTAACTCAATACTTCCACATATATATCTCTTACCAACCATCTTTCTGAATATAGGCATCGTTGTATTACGAACAAGATAGAGTTTAGGAAATTGAGTTCCTATAACTAAGCTCTACCACACGATCTAGAGTAAGAAGAAAGAGTGACAGTCCTAAATGCCCTATAGCCTCCTGCTTATAAGTGTGGTGCACACACTCATAAACAAGACTCTACTAGACACGACTTGTAGACTCCCGAGAACAGAACTGCTCTGATACCACTTTTGTCACGACCCAAACCGATGGGCCGTGACGGGCACCCGGTACCTTACTCAACCGAGTACCAACATAACGTATCTTTCGTACCATTCTATCATAAGTAAATGAACTGAAGTAAAACATAGGTAATACAAACTTATACATATGACATACTGGCCTATAAGACCAAAAATGATCACTCGTGCATTGAACATAGGCCGACAAGGCCATACAATCTTTCATGTATACGACATATGTCAACAAGCCTCTAAGAGTACATAAATGTCATAAAAGCTAGGACAGGGCCCCGCCATACTAATCAATACATGTCCTATTCATACAGACCAAATAAGCAACTCCGGAGCACATGGAGCACACCAATACCTCCCGCTGAGCTGATAGCCTATTTGGAGGACTCTCATCCTGTCTTTCAGGACCTACGAGCATGAAACGCAGCGTCCCCAAGAAAAAAAATGGCAATACGAATAATGTACCGAGTATGTAAGGCACATAACAAATATGGAAGAAATATAGAGTAAATGACTCAACTTATAAGTCTGGATAAATCTGTAATTAATGAAATAATTAGTGCCATACATATGCATATGAATGTCATATCATGCATGGTTACATGTTTCATAACATCATCAGGCCTCTGAGGGCATCCCATCATATCATCTCGGCTACTATAGGCAAAATAATCAACGTATACTAGCTGATCAGGTGGTGTTGCGTATATAACGTCATTACCTTTCCCATATTCCATACACACACACACACACACACATATATATATATATATATATATATATATATAACGTCATCTGGTCCTGGGTCAATGTGCATGTATAAATACATGAAATGCATATGAGATGTGCTAATAAAATCTCTTGGTACGTCATAAGACCATTATGCCTCTGATTAGTACCATGAAATAAACTTTACCAACTTACGTATTTTTGAGATCCATGAATAGAAGATAGAATAATATGACACATGGGGAATCAAGAACATAAGCATCTCTACTATTTCTATGAATAGAGTCATTTATAGAAGTTGTGCATTTACTCATTTCGTTCGTGTCGTATAGATCATTCCAAAAAGAAAGAAGGGATAGTATTAACATACCTGAGTCGATTCTCTTGACAATCTCTTTAACACACGTTAATTGCCACAAAACACGTGACGGCAATATCGGAGTAGGAAAAAATCCGTATGATATTCTTGAGAAAGATTGTATCGGACTCCCTCTGAATCGAAAAATCTCGTTGCTATAACATTACGTAGTGTAACTTCTTTTTTCTGAAAATCCATTGCTTGGGAGATGAAAAACGTCTCCATTCTTGTAAGTTTGATCATAATATTATATAGCCTCTCTTGCTGAAGCCGTAACTTTGAAAATGAAGTAACTTCATTTTTTTGTGAATTCAAGAGTCTTTCAACAAAATCCTTAATCAAGAGTCTTTCAATAGACATGGCACAAGAATGAGAGATAAGGTGCCATGTCTTAAATTTTCTTGCCTCCACCTCCTTAATAACTTAATTAAATGGCAATTTGCTGCCAAGATTTTGACATCCCACGTGGATGTTTGTCCCCCTAATATTTATCCAAATCGTTCTTAGATAATTGTTCACAATTTAATTACAAGTTAATCTCCCACTTAAAAATTCATAATTATCCAATTAACCACATAATTAAGAATTATCTCAAATTACTTAAAATATTACTCACTTTTAATATACCTTATATACCTCACTATCATGGTCATGTGATACCTTGTATGGTACTAGTCCATAAATATCGGGTATTATAGCTCGGACCGTATTTTATCCTAAATTGTCAAACTTTGATGAAACTCATTTTCTTCGATTTATTTACCCTCTCACCTTCACGAATTTACTTATTACTTGTTTGAAATAGCATGATGCTTATAATCCCAAAATAAATCTCATTCCCAAACTTACGTCGATTAATTTACGACAAAACTTTAACGTACAAGAATGCGGGGTGTAATATCTCATTTCCCGACTTTTATCAATTTACTTATGGCATACTTTCACTTACGAAAATGTGGGGTGTAAAAATTGCCAAGTCATCCAATCAATTTATGTGCATAATCATGATAAGGATGCAAATCTAGCTTTTTGACCTTGTAGCTACCTAGCAATTTTGATTGATCACTAACTCAAAGTCCCA
Organism: Nicotiana sylvestris; assembly: GCF_000393655.2. NCBI lineage: Eukaryota > Viridiplantae > Streptophyta > Magnoliopsida > Solanales > Solanaceae > Nicotiana > Nicotiana sylvestris. Next base: position 131,317,696 of record NC_091058.1, on the reverse strand, counting down.
AAAAATATGTAATTGGAGTTGTCTCGTATCAATGGCCATTTCAAGCCCAAGTATGAGTGATTGATGTTCCGCAATGTTTGTTGGAGCAATGTTGTGTTAAGGTGAAAGAATGTGGCAAGACCTCTCCATGAGAAGTGACGAACACGACACCTGCACCAGCTCCTTCACGATGCGTGACACCGTCAATATGCATTTTCCAAGGTGGTTGCACTTCGATGACCATTGCATCCTCATCAGGTAGTTCATCAGTCAACTCCCAATCATCAGATATTGGATGATCCGCCAAGATATCTGCCAAAGCTTGTCCTTTCACATCTTTTTGTGGGATGTACACAATCTCGAATATTTGAAATTGGAGGTACCACCTTGCTAATCGATCTTTAAGGACGGGTTTTGACATATTAAACTTGATCGGGTTCGCCCTTGAGACGAGGCGTATGACATGAGCTTGAAAGTAGTGCTTTAGCTTTTGAATTACGAAAACAAATGCCAGACATTGGAGAATACTTCAGCTCATTTGGGGTCATCAATCCTACTCAAGTAGTAGAGGGAATTTTCTTTACGTTCACCATTTTCTTGGGCCAAAAGGGCTCCAACTGACCTTTCTTGGGCTGCAATTTGTAGAATCAATGGCTTTCTTAGTGCAGGGCTACCGGAATTGGAGATTTCATCAAGTAAGATTTGATGCTTTGGAATGCATTGCTACAAGCTTGGTCGCATTCAAAAGGTACACCCTTCTTCATGAGATGGCTAAAAGGTTGTCACTTCCCTGCTAGATTTGAGATGAATCTTCTATGATACGCCAATTTTCCTTGTAGACTTTTTAGTTCATGTATATTTCTAGGCTCAGGCATCTTCAAGATTGCATCAACTTTGGCTTGATATATCTCAATCCCTCAATGTCGAACAATGAAGCCAAGGAATTTTGCAGAAGTAACTCCAAAGGGACATTTCAGCAGGTTCATTCTAAGTTGATATATCTGGAGTCGTTCGAACATTGTTCTTAAGTCTTACAAGTGGTCTCCTCCTTTTCTTGACTTCACCACTAAATCATCCACATAACATTCCACGTTCTTGTGGAGGATGTCGTCAAAGATATTCTACATTGCCCTTTGATATGTGGCACCAGCATTCTTCAAGCTGAAAGGCATTACTTTGTAGCAATAAATGCCTTTAGGAGTGCGAAATATAGTAAGCTTTTCGTCTTTCGGTGACATACGTATTTGATTGTAGCTAGATGATCCGTCCATGAAACGCATCACCTCGTATCCAGTGGTGGCATCAATCATAAGCTCTGGGATGGGAAGCGGAAATTTGTCCTTAGGGCATGCATTATTGAGGTCTCTAAAATCAACACAAACTCAAATTTGGTCATTCTTCTTCAGAGGAACAATGCTTGAAATCCATGTAGGATATTTAACCTCCCGAATGAAACTGGCTTCAATGAGATTGTTGACCTCGGCTTCGATTTATGGGATCAATTCTAGCCTGAAGCGTCTTGTGCAATGCTAAGGTTGATTTCTTTCAATGCATCAACTTTCATTTTAATTCCTTCTTCTAGTTCTGGAGGAGCGTCCTTGACATTTTTGTCTTCTTGGGGATCACTATCATTGAAAGATATATGGCCACACCAAGAAGGGTCTCCCAACTTTTCGTCGACCTTCCTTAGAAATGAAGTGTATTTCTCCTCATTCGTAGTAATGTGATATGAATATCCTACGCTTTCTTCGTCTTCGTCACGCTCTGTAGTGTGGATCACTATGAGAGTCTTCACTTTGAGTACATCTCCGCATAAAATCAGAAGTTCTGATTGACACCTTATTCTAGAAGGGATCAGACTTTGACACTCTTTAGAGATACTTTGGACTCTAGATGTCACATGTCTTCTTATTTTTCTATAATTTCATTGGGACTTGTTCTTCTTCCTTTTCAATGGCCCCAACCTCTCAAATATAAAAGTTTTTGTAGTTGGTTCTTGTCACACCTCCTTTTCACTACCTCGAAAAGGGTATACAAGGTAGTTTTTTTCAATTTAAGTGACAATCGAAATGGGATTATTTTATTAAAAATTCAGAGTGATCATTTGGGATAATTTATGGTGTCCCAAGTCACCGATTTCAAATCCCGAATCGAGGAAAGATTCAGTCTGTTTTACCATCCGCGAAAACAATAATCCGGGCAAGGAATTCTGTTAACCAGGGAGAAGATGTTAGGCATTCCCGGATTCAGTGATTTTAGCACGGTCGCTCAACTGTTAGTATTGGCATATTTATTTGATTTTAAAACATTCTTGAAACCTATGTGCATTTTATTCTTTTTAAACCGCTTTTAATAATCCAATTGTTATACAACTAATTATTCATTACACGTTTGTGAATCATGTCACGAAAATCGTACCCACTATCCACAACGTGCTTATTTTATTAAAAAGATTAAATTGTGGCCGGGTCACATAAATGTACCCCCATATTTTTAGAAATCAAATGTCACGATCACGTCACGGGAACCGTACCCGTAGCTATGACAATTATTATATTAACGGGCCTAAACCAAACTATGAGATTTCAAGGCATTTTCTACACTAGTTAAGATATCGATGTGAGGGCCATAAACTAGGTAATTGGATGGCACACCTCAAATTTATTAAAGGAAAAGCATTCAACTAAGTGAACTATGGATATTCATATTTAACTAATTAGATATCATAACTACTTCATAGAAATCGTACTCATAGTTGTAATGATTTATTTACGCGTCTAGAGCACACTACGAGTATTCAATTTTTAAAATCATAATCGTGTAAGCCAAACATGTACATGATCACGGTAATTAGTGATACACCCCGTTCCATTCCATTCCATTCCATTCCATTTCCATTGATCTACTATTTCCACGTATACACTCCAAAAGTTCAAGTCTTTCCTAATGGAAATTATACCTCAGCATAAATATATACTACTTATTCATCTGACACCATTTCTCCTTTTTGAAGATCAAAATTTTATTGTAACTCTTTGCCATCTGACCCAATATATTTTTATTTAAACATTTGTTTTTTTACTTTGTCGGTGTCAGGTCAATTAAAAATGGCAAAAAAAAAGGAGCACATCAATACAAATTCTACTAGCAAAAGGAACGCAGACCTAAAAGTGACAACAAGAACGAAAATGCAAAAAGAAGGTATTACGTCCCAAATACAAATCCACTGACCACTCACTAACTAACACCCTGGAATCCTAAAGAAATACAACTCAAACAAACACACAACAACACAAACAAAACTAGTAACGGTATTCAAAAGCAGAACTAAAGGCTAACAAACTAAATAGCTTAGAATCTGTTAATTTTAAAAACAAAAACAAAAAAAAGAACTGGGGTACATATGGGTTAAACTTAAAATATAACACACAGATCTGAAAATAAACAAGCATTGAAATTCAACATTAATTTCCGTAATCAAACTTTTCTTCAACAGAGGTGTATTTTCATCTAATATGTAATTCAGAATTCGTAGAAGAGTACCTATTTATAGAGGAAGACAATAAGAGTTCACCAAAATTGTAACACAGCATCAACAAACAGCCCTTTTAGAACTCGATTTAACCTTGAAAAAAAACAACTCAACCATTTCGACATTCCCAGCACGTTCGAAAATACCAGCAAGAGCAGCACTGTCAACACTAATTAGAAAGGGAGGAGACGTTATTTCTTTTCCTATCTACGTGAGTGTGTGATTTTGGGTTGCTTGAGTCTGACGAAGTGATGGATTAGTTTGTTGCAGCAGATGATAGGCGCCGTTCCTTTTTTTTTGGAGAGGGTCTTCTGATTTTTGTGTCCAGATATTCGCTGAAGGAGATGGAGTTTTGGGGGAGGGGGTCTCCTTAGTGCTGATGGAAACGGCGGATGGTTATCTGATAGAGTGTAAGGTTTTGAGGCGTGTTTATTAGCTGCCTTTTTTTCTCTTAGCTCTAGGGGTCTAGGTATTTGTAGGTTTTCTAGGTTAAGGGGTATGGGCCTAGAAATTATTGGCTTGGGAATTATAGGCTTTCATAGCTAGTTTTGCTTAAAATTAGCTTAATTAACTAAAAATCTATCCACATAGAAATATTACCAAAAATATTAATTAATCCTACTTAAGTAAAAATAATTATTAAAATAAGATTGCTCGTTAAAACAAAACTATTTTTTGGTATTTTTCTCAAGATTAAGAATGACTACAAAACATTAATGAAACTACTTTTTTGTAATTTTCGTTTTCTTGTAATAAAAAAAAGTAAAAGAGTAAAAATGAGTTGAAATAGTTATATTAGGCCTAAATTAAATATTTACGTTCTAAAATATGAAAAATCTTGGGGAGGGTCAAAAATCACATGTCTACAGCTGCCCCTCTTTGACTGGAAACGCGAAGAGTTTTCGGACAAAGAATGACTAGACAGGTTTTTTGACCCGACCCTTATTTAAGGAGACCAAAACTAAGAGAATAGGGGAATGTGATCGAGCCCTGGTATCTGAGCTGCCTACATATTCTTGGCTATAAAGGAATCAGGCCATGTGTAGTTCAGAGGTGAGTGAGATCATGTAGTATACCGAGGTGGAGAGCCAATCGAGGTGCTGTTCCATCGAGGTTTCGGTCCGCGGTCCTGATGTTACATCAAAAATCAAACCATGAAAAAGACTAGCTAAGCCTATCAACTACGAGTTACAAGATTCCTATCTATAAGTCTTCTGAAACTTGATCCTGAGTCTTTAGTGGTTCTTCATGCAGACTTTAGATTTGAATCTTGACGCTTGCTAGTTGCAGGTGCCCGTTCGTCCTTCTTCAGTTTTTCGGATCAAGACCAGGCATGCAGTGCTTGTAACTTCGGCCATGTCTTGAGCAACCCATATCTTTCATCAACTTCTGCATTTGGATTAACTTCTTGTATTTCTCTTTTTTTTCTTTATTGTGACTAACTTATGTTGATCACCTCGGATTGTTGACTCGCATTCTTGCTGCGAGCTTCTTTTGTTGCTAACTTGAATTGTATTCTGAAGTGAATTCTCTTATTCTCCACGTAGGCGCCTGATTGCTGAACTTGAACCGTCTTCCTTTGACCACTGTTTCCTTCCATTTGTTCTCCGGGTGGGCTCCTGATTTCAAGCATTTGAATTATCTTCCTTTCCTTTGAAACTTGCCTTGTTCTCCCTTTGTTCTCCAGGTGGGCTCCTGATTGCCGAACTTCCTTTGAACCTTGCTGCTTCCCTTTGTTCTCCAGGCGGGCTCCTGATTGATATCTTCCTTTGAACATTGCTGCTTCCTTTCGTACTCCAGGTAGGCTCCTGATTACCAACACTTGCGCTGCATTTCCTCGAAACTTGAACTGCTTCCCTTTATTATTCAGGTGGACTCCTGATTGCTGAACTCCTTTGAACCTCGCTGCTTCCCTTCGTTCTCCAGGTGGACTCCTGATTGTTGTCTTCCTTTGAACATCGTTGCTTCCCTTCGTTCTTTAGGTGGGCTCCTGATTGCTGTCTTCCTTTGAACATTGTTGCTTCCCTTAGTTCTCTAGGTGGGCTCCTGATTGCTGTCTTCCTTTCGTTATTCAGGTGGACTCCTGATTACCAACACTTTGAATTGCTTTCCTTTTGTTCTCCAGGTGGGCTCCTAATTTCCAACACTTGAACTGACCCCTCTGAAACTGCTGCTTGTGAACTTGATTACAACAAAACAAACAAACAAAAGAAATTTTTTTGCCCCAGTTTGATATCGGGAACATCTGTGAGTGTTAATCGAATCATAGTACACAAAAGCTCCAAGAATTTAAAAGTTAAATCCCATTATCCAGGAGGGTCCTGAAAATTAAAAATTAAAACTCATCTCAAGAGTGACAACTTCAAAGCTAAATTCTATTTCCTAAATGTAAAACTTACGCTAAATCTTATTAACTATAAAGGTCTTAAAAACTTAAAACTAAATCCCATTATCCGGATCCTGAGAACTTTAAATTAAATCCCATTATCCAGGAGGGTCCTGAAAATTTTAAATTAAGTCCCATTATCCAGAAGGGTCCTGAAATTTTTTAATTAAGTCCCATTATCCATGGTGGTTCTGAAAAGCCGAGAACGAACTTACCTGAGCCACGCTCTCTTCCTAGAGGATCTCTGTAGATCGAACAAAGTTCCTTGCCCCTGAACCACGCTTTTCCTCATTGAGGGTTCCTGTAGATCAAACAAATTTTTCTTTACCCTTCTCAAACTGCCTTTGTGCTGACAAAGTTTGGGCACGACACTTGAAAAAATTCAAACTTCCAAGATTTGATTTGGACACAATTTTTTCCCTGTTTCAAACAAAGAGAACTTGTGAGTTTATAAATATGGTGGTTGGTTTGTGGCCTTGATTTTGAGGGCGATTTCTCCTTCACTTTCCATGATAACTTTGATTTCCGCTCGAAAGACCTTGCATGTTTATTGACTAACTACTTTCTCTGTCACCCTTATCACAAAAAATACCTCTGATCCGTTCAAACCCAATACCATTCATCTATTGCATTGTGCTCTTGTATTGACATGTACTGAACCTTTGTGTTTCACATGAATCCCAAAGCATATCAATTGTCATCCACTTAGTGCGCATGTTGTTCTTTCCTGACTTAAAACACTGGCCTTGGCCTTGAGGTCTATTGCTCTTTCACTTGCCATGATAACTTTGATTTCCGTTTGGAAGACCTTTCTTGTCACTGGTTAACTACTTTATTTATCAATCTTATCACAGAAAACACCTTTGATCCGTTCACCCAATATACTCTATCTGTTGCATTGTTCATGAATTGACATATACCAAACCTTTGTATTCCACATGAATCCCAAAGCACGTTGATTGTTACCAACTCAGTGCGCATGTTGTTCTTTCCTGACTTATGCCACTTTGATGTGCTAGCTAGATCCCGTTTTGTGCAATTGGAAACCTGGTGGCAAATTTTGTAGTCATTTCTCACTTGTTCTGACCAAACAGACTCAGGAAGAAGAAGTAAACAATACAAAAGGAACAGAGTAAAGGACAATGGAAAGGGATGATTCCTAACAAGAAACTATAAGTAGAAACCTATCAGATGTGGATCCCAACTCTAATGACCATGACATGCACCTGTGGCCTATTCTGTCAAGCAAGTCTGATGTTCAACTTTTGTTGTACCTTTTCGCCGTGAAATTGGGCTTCAATGCTCCGATTATCCAGTATTGATTCACAATCTTTATTCGACTTGTAGTGCCCGAAAGGTTTTCACCGTCAAGCCTCTCTCATCTTGTTCTTTCTCTCAACTCACCATCTCCTGGTGCTTGCGAAGGTTTTCACCAATAAGACTCTCTCATTTTGTTCTTTTCTTCTTATTCCCTCCGATTCTGCAGATGACAAGGCATTACCCATAGTAAAACATTATATACCCTTGGCATGTCTAAACTCAGCACTCTCAAAGATTATCCGGGAGGGCTTTCTTGGACTGTATGTGGCTTTTGGACAGGGTTAGAAAAAAAAGGATATCATAAAGGCTCAAAATAACTAAGACAATGGGGTTAATTTATTTACAACTTTTGGAATCCATTCTAAAAACTTTGCCCCAATTTCTAAAACAAGGGAATTTGATTTCTTCTCTTTTTTTTAGATGGAATTTTTGCCCACTCTCGACTTTGTGGGATCATGAAATATTTTATTTGGTGCGACCGAACCGTAAGGCTGCCTACGTATCTTGTGGTGACAAGAATCAGGTCGAACGTAGTTCACAAGACTACTTTTGTT